>NC_053023.1:438550914-438795799 GCF_003073215.2 Triticum urartu
ACTTGTTTTTGCAGGGCATGTTGTGATGTGATATGGTCAAGGCATGATGCTAAATTTTATTGTATGAGATGATCATGTTTTGTAACCAAGTTATCGGCAACTGGCAGGAGCCATATGGTTGTCGCTTTATTGTATGCAATGCAATCGCGATGTAATGCTTTACTTTATTACTAAGCGGTAGTGATAGTCGTAGAAGCATAAGATTGGTGAGACGACAACAATGCTACGATGGAGATCAAGGTGTCGCGCCGGTGACGATGGTGATCATGACGGTGCTTCGGAGATGGAGATCACAGGCACAAGATGATGATGGCCATATCATATCACTTATATTGATTGCATGTGATGTTTATCTTTTATGCATCTTATCTTGCTTTGATTGACGGTAGCATTATAAGATGATCTCTCACTAAATTATCAAGAAGTGTTCTCCCTGAGTATGCACCGTTGCGAAAGTTCTTCATGCTGAGACACCACGTGATGATCGGGTGTGATAGGCTCTACGTTCAAATACAACGGGTGCAAAACAGTTGCGCACGCGGAATACTCAGGTTATACTTGACGAGCCAAGCATATACAGATATGGCCTCGGAACACGGAGACCGAAAGGGCGAGCGTGAATCATATAGTAGATATGATCAACATAATGATGTTCACCGACGAAACTACTCCATCTCACGTGATGATCGGACATGGTTTAGTTGATTTGGATCACGTGATCACTTAGAGGATTAGAGGGATGTCTATCTAAGTGGGAGTTCTTAAGTAATATGATTAATTGAACTTAAATTTATCATGAACTTAGTACTTGATAGTATCTTGCTTGTTTATGTTGATTGTAGATAGATTGCTCGTGCTGTTGTTCCGTTGAATTTTAATGCGTTCCTTGAGAAAGCAAAGTTGAAAGATGATGGTAGCAATTACACGGACTGGGTCCGTAACTTGAGGATTATCCTCATTGCTGCACAGAAGAATTACGTCCTGGAAGCACCGCTGGGTGCCAGGCCTGCTGTTGGAGCAACACCAGATGTTATGAACGTCTGGCAGAGCAAAGCTGATGACTACTCGATAGTTCAGTGTGCCATGCTTTACGGCTTAGAATCGGGACTTCAACGACGTTTTGAACGTCATGGAGCATATGAGATGTTCCAGGAGTTGAAGTTGATATTTCAAGCAAATGCCCGGATTGAGAGATATGAAGTCTCCAATAAGTTCTATAGCTGCAAGATGGAGGAGAACAGTTCTGTCAGTGAGCATATACTCAAAATGTCTGGGTATAATAATCACTTGATTCAATTGGGAGTTAATCTTCCAGATGATTGCGTCATTGACAGAATTCTCCAATCACTGCCACCAAGCTACAAGAGCTTCGTGATGAACTATAATATGCAAGGGATGAACAAGACTATTCCCGAGCTCTTCGCGATGCTGAAAGCTGCGGAGGTAGAAATCAAGAAAGAGCATAAAGTGTTGATGGTCAACAAGACCACTAGTTTCAAGAAAAAGGGCAAAGGAAAGAAGAAGGGGAACTTCAAGAAGAACGGCAAGCCAGTTGCTGCTCAAGAGAAGAAACCCAAGTCTGGACCTAAGCCTGAAACTGAGTGCTTCTACTGCAAGCAGACTGGTCATTGGAAGCGGAACTGCCCCAAGTATTTGGCGGATAAGAAGAATGGCAAGGTGAACAAAGGTATATGTGATATACATGTTATTGATGTGTACCTTACTAATGCTCGCAGTAGCACCTGGGTATTTGATACTGGTTCTGTTGCTAATATTTGCAACTCGAAACAGGGGCTACGGATTAAGCGAAGATTGGCTAAGGACGAGGTGACGATGCGCGTGGGAAACGGTTCCAAAGTCGATGTGATCGCGGTCGGCACGCTACCTCTACATCTACCTTCGGGATTAATATTAGACCTAAATAATTGTTATTTGGTGCCAGTGTTAAGCATGAACATTATATCTGGATCTTGTTTGATGCGAGACGGTTATTCATTTAAATCAGAGAATAATGGTTGTTCTATTTATATGAGTAATATCTTTTATGGTCACGCACCCTTGAAGAGTGGTCTATTCTTATTGAATCTCGAGAGTAGTGATACACATATTCATAATGTTGAAGCCAAAAGATGCAGAGTTGATAATGATGGTGCAACTTATTTGTGGCACTGCCGTTTAGGTCATATCGGTGTAAAGCGCATGAAGAAACTCCATACTAATGGACTTTTGGAACCACTTGATTATGAATCGCTTGGTACTTGCGAACCGTGCCTCATGGGCAAGATGACTAAAACACCGTTCTCCGGTACTATGGAGAGAGCAACAAATTTGTTGGAAATCATACATACAGATGTATGTGGTCCGATGAATATTGAGGCTCGTGGCGGATATCGTTATTTTCTCACCTTCACAGATGATTTAAGCAGATATGGTTATATCTACTTAATGAAACGTAAGTCTGAAACATTTGAAAAGTTTAAAGAATTTCATAGTGAAGTGGAAAATCATCGTAACAAGAAAATAAAGTTTCTACGATCTGATCGTGGAGGAGAATATTTGAGTTACGAGTTTGGTGTACATTTGAAAAATTGTGCAATAGTTTCGCAACTCACGCCACCTGGAACACCACAGCGTAATGGTGTGTCCGAACGTCGTAATCGTACTTTACTAGATATGGTGCGATCTATGATGTCTCTTACTGATTTACCGCTATCATTTTGGGGATACGCTCTAGAGACGGCCGCATTCACATTAAACAGGGCACCATCAAAATCCGTTGAGACGACGCCTTATGAACTATGGTTTGGCAAGAAACCAAAGTTGTCGTTTCTGAAAGTTTGGGGCTGCGATGCTTATGTGAAAAAGCTTCAACCTGATAAGCTCGAACCCAAATCAGAGAAATGTGTCTTCATAGGATATCCAAAGGAAACTATTGGATACACCTTCTATCACAGATCCGAAGGCAAGACTTTTGTTGCTAAATTCGGAAACTTTCTTGAGAAGGAGTTTCTCTCGAAAGAAGTGAGTGGGAGGAAAGTAGAACTTGACGAGGTAACTGTACCTGCCCCCTTGTTGGAAAGTAGCACATCACAGAAAATTGTTTCTGCGACACCTACACCAATAAGTGAGGAAGTTAATGATAATGATCATGAAACTTCAGAACAAGATACTACTGAACCTCGTAGATCAACCAGAGTAAGATCTGCACCAGAGTGGTACGGTAATCCAGTTCTGGAAGTCATGCTACTAGATCATGATGAACCTACGAACTATGAAGAAGCGATGGTGAGCCCAGATTCCGCAAAGTGGCTTGAAGCCATGAAATCTGAGATGGGATCCATGTATGAGAACAAAGTATGGACTTTGGTTGACTTGCCCGATGATCGGCAAGCAATTGAGAATAAATGGATCTTCAAGAAGAAGACTGACGCTGATGGTAATGTTACTGTCTACAAAGCTCGACTTGTCGCGAAAGGTTTTCGACAAGTTCAAGGGGTTGACTACGATGAGACTTTCTCACCCGTAGCGATGCTTAAGTCTGTCCGAATCATGTTAGCGATTGCCGCATTTTTATGATTATGAAATTTGGCAGATGGATGTCAAAACTGCATTCCTGAATGGATTTCTGGAAGAAGAGTTGTATATGATGCAACCGGAAGGTTTTGTCGATCCAAAGGGAGCTAACAAAGTGTGCAAGCTCCAGCGATCCATTTATGGACTGGTGCAAGCCTCTCGGAGTTGGAATAAACGCTTTGATAGTGTGATCAAAGCATTTGGTTTTGTACAGACTTTTGAGAAGCCTGTATTTACAAGAAAGTGAGTGGGAGCTCTGTAGCATTTCTAATATTATATGTGGATTGACATATTGTTGATTGGAAATGATATAGAATTTCTGGATAGCATAAAGGGATACTTGAATAAAAGTTTTTCAATGAAAGACCTCGGTGAAGCTGCTTACATATTAGGCATTAAGATCTATAGAGATAGATCAAGACGCTTAATTGGACTTTCACAAAGCACATACCTTGACAAGATTTTGAAGAAATTCAAAATGGATCAAGCAAAGAAAGGATTCTTGCCTGTGTTACAAGGTGTGAAGTTGAGTAAGACTCAATGCCCGACCACTGCAGAAGATAGAGAGAATATGAAAGATGTTCCCTATGCATCAGCCATAGGCTCTATCATGTATGCAATGCTGTGTACCAGACCTGATGTGTGCCTTGCTATAAGTTTAGCAGGGAGGTACCAAAGTAATCCAGGAGTGGATCACTGGACAGCGGTCAAGAACATCCTGAAATACCTGAAAAGGACTAAGGATATGTTTCTCGTATATGGAGGTAACAAAGAGCTCACCATAAAAGGTTACGTTGATGCAAGCTTTGACACTGATCCGGACGATTCTAAATCGCAAACCGGATACGTGTTTACATTAAACGGTGGAGCTGTCAGTTGGTGCAGTTCTAAACAAAGCGTCTTAGGCGGGATCTACATGTGAAGCGGAGTACATAGCTTCTTCGGAAGCAGCGAACGAAGGAGTCTGGATGAAGGAGTTCATATCCGATCTAGGTGTCATACCTAGTGCATCGGGTCCAATGAAAATCTTTTGTGACAATACTGGTGCAATTGCCGTGGCAAAGGAATCTAGATTTCACAAAAGGACCAAACACATCAAGAGACGCTTCAATTCCATCCGGGATCTAGTCCAGGTGGGAGACATAGAGATTTGCAAGATACATACGGATCTGAATGTTGCAGACCCGTTGACTAAGCCTCTTCCACGAGCAAAACATGATCAGCACCAAGGCTCCATGGGTGTTAGAATCATTATAGTGTAATCTAGATTATTGACTCTAGTGCAAGTGGGAGACTGAAGGAAATATGCCCTAGAGGCAATAATAAAGTTATTATTTATTTCCTTATAATTATGATAAATGTTTATTATTCATGCTAGAATTGTATTAACCGGAAACATAATACATGTGTGAATATATAGACAAACAAAGTGTCACTAGTATGCCTCTACTTGACTAGCTCATTAATCAAAGATGGTTATGTTTCCTAACCATGAACAATGAGTTGTTATTTGATTAACGAGGTCACATCATTAGTTGAATGATCTGATTGACATGACCCATTCCATTAGCTTAGCACCCGATCGTTTAGTATGTTGCTATTGCTTTTCTTCATGACTTATACATGTTCCTATGACTATGAGATTATGCAACTCCCGTTTGCCGGAGGAACACTTTGGGTGCTACCAAATGTCACAACGTAACTGGGTGATTATAAAGGAGCATTACAGGTGTCTCCAAAGGTAGATGTTGGGTTGGCGTATTTCGAGATTAGGATTTGTCACTCCGATTGTCGGCGAGGTATCTCTGGGCCCTCTCGGTAATACACATCACATAAGCCTTGCAAGCATTACAACTAATATGTTAGTTGTGAGATGATGTATTACGGAACGAGTAAAGAGACTTGCTGGTAACGAGATTGAACTAGGTATTGGATACCGACGATCGAATCTCGGGCAAGTAACATACCGATGACAAAGGGAACAACGTATGTTGTTATGCGGTCTGACCGATAAAGATCTTCGTAGAATATGTAGGAGCCAATATGGGCATCCAGGTCCCGCTATTGGTTATTGACCGGAGACATGTCTCGGTCATGTCTACATTGTTCTCGAACCCGTAGGGTCCGCACGCTTAAGGTTACGATGACAGTTACATTATGAGTTTATGCATTTTGATGTACCGAAGGTTGTTCGGAGTCCCGGATGTGATCACGGACATGACGAGGAGTCTCGAAATGGTCGAGACGTAAAGATTGATATATTGGAAGCCTATGTTTGGACATCGGAAGTGTTCCGGGTGAAATCGGGATTTTACCGGGTTACCGGGAGGTTACCGGAACCCCCCGGGAGCCATATGGGCCTTCATGGGCCTTAGTGGAAAGGAGAAAGGGGCAGCCCAAGGGGGCTGCGCACCTCCCCCCTCCCCTAGTCCTATTAGGACTAGGAGAGGTGGCCGGCCACCCCTCTCCCTCTTTCCCCCTTGGGAATCCTAGTTGGAATAGGATTGGGGGGGGGAGTCCTACTCCCAGAAGGAGTAGGACTCCTCCTGCGCCCTCTCCCTGGCCGGCGCCCCCCCTCCCCCTTGGCTCCTTTATATACTGAGGCAGAGGCACCCCAGAAAGACACAAGTTGATCCACGTGATCTATTCCTTAGCCGTGTGCGGTGCCCCCTGCCACCATATTCCTCGATAATACTATAGCGGAGTTTAGGCGTAGCCCTGCTGCTGTAGTACATCAAGATCGTCACCACGCCGTCGTGCTGACGGAACTCTTCCCCGACACTTTGCTGGATCGGAGTCCGGGGATCGTCATCGAGCTGAACATGTGCTCGAACTCGGAGGTGCCGTAGTTTCGGTGCTTGATCGGTTGGATCGTGAAGACATACGACTACTTCCTCTACGTCGTGTCATCGCTTCCGTAGTCGGTCTGCGTTGGGTACGTAGACAACACTCTCCCCCTCGTTTCTATGCATCACATGATCTTGCGTGTGCGTAGGAATTTTTTTGAAATTACTATGAAACCCAACAAAAGATGCATGGCATCAAGTTGTTTCCCTCTACAAGGGAAGCGCAAGCATACAATGCTCCAACTATGAAGTGGTGCAAGATGAAGCCGATGAGTTTGCAATGAAAAAAGATGAAGAACCTTGTGAGCTTTATCGGAGGGTAACCAAACTCACGGTCTCACTCTGAGATCATGGGAGCAAGGACACAGATGACAATTGGATCAAGCGCAAATTCCTCAAGGCAATGATGCCTTACCACAAGGCCATGTCCTCCGTCATTCTTCAAAGGCCGGACTTCCACACCTTGTCCTCAAGTGAAGTGTTGGATGAGTTTGTGTCCATGAGCATCTTGGAAAAGACTGCCGACAATGCGGTGCTACGTTCTCAAAGAGAAAAGAAGCCCAACCTTGCATTAAAGGCCAAGGTTAGTGTGGAAGAAGAGGACGAAGAAGAAGAAGAGGAGAGCAACCCCGAAGATACAAAGTATGCCTATCATGAACACATGGCTCTTGCTTCAAGGCAATTTTGGAGCAAGAAAAACTCATGGCCCAACTTCAAAAAGAACAACTCAAGTGGCACGAAGGGCAAGCAACGTGTGAGGACTTGCTATAATTGTGGCAATGTGAGCCATTTTGTTGCGGAGTGCCCGTATGAGAAGAGGGAAGACAATGGTGGCAAGCTCATCCGAAAGGACAAAGCGAAGTCTTTCCCAAACAAGAGAAACTTCACCAAGAAGACTCCTCCAAGGCGTTGGTGGTACAAGAATAGTAAAATGAGGATGATGATGATGATGATGATGATGAGGATGGTGAGTTGGTTGCCATGGCCTCTGTTGCCATTGCAACAACTCCACGAGTGTCACTCTTCGACTCACCCAATGAAAGCATCACCGCCAAGTGCCTCATGGCTAAAGCCACCAACAAGGTAACCCCCAACATCAAAACTACCATCATTAATAATCCTTCTTTGACGGATTGCATTGATGAACATGATGGATCTAATGTGGATGAGAATGAGTTTGAGTCCTTTATGGGTAAACTCAAGGGTAAATCCAAGAAGCACTCCGTTGCTCTCTTGGAACAACTTGGTGAAGCCAATGACATGATCGAGGCTCACGAAGATACCATCTCTAAGATGGAGGGGCATAGTCGTGACTATGCCGATGAGATTTCGGATATTTCCAATGCTCTTGAGAAAGAGTGTGGTCTTCGTTTGGCTCTTGAGGAGTCACACAACGATGATCACGCTAAGTTAAAGAAAGATCTTGATCATGCTATTGTTGTTGCTCGTGTGCTAAACTCCAAGAAGGCCAAGCTTGGGGTTGATCTTGCTAGACTCAAAGAGGAGTCTTACCTACTTGACAAGGCTCACAAGGTCTTGAAGGGTACTCATGCTAGCCTCAAAGAGTCTCATGATCAACTTCAAGTAAAGCTAACCAAGGAGAAAGCCACATTTCCTCATATGATGCTAATTGATAATGCAAATGCTACTAACCCATGTTGTGAGCATGTGCATCTTGTTGAGGAGAATGCTAAGTTGAAGGAGCGACTTGAGAAAGGCCTTGTTTCTTGCATACAAGGCGAGAAAAACCTCAACGACCTTTTGAGCAATCAAAAGGGAGATGTGGCCAAGGAAGGGATTGGGTACGCACCCAAGTCCAAGAACAAGAAGAAGAATGACAAGGCCAAACGACCTCCCCCTCTCAAGCAAACCTTTGTGAAGGAGGGAGAGGGTGCTACTAAGGAGAAGAAGAAGAAGAACACCGTGAAGGGTGGTGATGCCAAGAAGGGCAACACTTCCCTTCCCAACCAAGCCGGCGACTTTAACCCTTCTTATGTGTTGTGTCGTGCTAGTGATGGACATGTTTATGCCAAATTTGTTGGCTCTCCTTATGAGTACATTGAATGGTCTATTTGGGTTCCTAAGACCCTTGTTACTAACATCAAAGGACCCATTACTAAATGGGTACCTAAAACCAAGCATTGATCTCTTGTAGGTGTTTGCTTCCGGTGGGGGATCATGGTTGCTCGATAGTGGAGCCACTAATCATATGACCGGAAGCAAGGACTTGGTGGTGGATGTTCACAAGATTCCATCTATGCCCACCAATGTCGAGTGGGGTGATGCCTCGTCCTCCAAGGTATTGGGGCTTGGCAAGGTTGTCATTTCTCATGATCTCACGATCGAGAAGGTCATGCTTGTTGAGTCCCTTACATACAATTTACTTTCCGTTCATCAACTTGCACTCATGGGCTTTCACACTTTCTTTGATGTTGATACCATGGCCCTCTTATGGAGCAAGACTCTTAAAGTAGCCTTTGTTGGGCATGTCGAGAACGGTCTCTATGTGATTAACTTTTTGAAGCGACCCACTAAGACCGCGACATGACTAATGGATAAAGTTGACGTGGGATGGCTTTGGCATTGCCGTTTAGCCCATGTCAATATGAGATCTTTGCAAAGTCTTCTCAAGGGGGACCATGTCCGTGGACTAACGGATGTTAGTTTTGCTAAAGATCGTGCTTGCAGTGCTTGTATCGAAGGAAATTTTCATGAAAAGGCTCACCCTCCCACGACTATCATGTACTCGAAGAGGCCTTGGGAACTCCTTCACTTGGATCTCTTTGGGACTCCATCCTTTGATAGTCTTGGGGGTAGAAAGTATTGCTTGGTGATTGTGGATGATTATTCAAGATACACTTGGGTATACTTATTTAAGAGGAAGAGCGAGACCCAACAAACCGTCATTGACTTTGCAAATGAAGCCCAACGACAACACATCGCAAAGATCTTGACAATAAGAAGCGGCAACGACACTAAGTTCAAGAACTACACCTTGGATGAGTTCCTTAGAGATGAGGGGATCAAGCATCAATATTCCGCACCATACACCCCTCAACAAAATGGCGTAGCGGAGAGTAAGAACCATACGTTGATGGATGCGGCAAGGACCATGATGGCGGAGTTCAAGTCTCCATTCAACTTTTGGGCCAAAGCCATCAACACCGCTTGTCATGCATCCAATCGGCTCTACCTCTGCAAGGGCTTGAACAAGACTCCTTATAAGATACTCACCGGTAACAAGCCCAACCTCAAGTACTTCCGGGTGTTCGGGTGTAAGTGTTTCATTCTCAAGAAAGGTGTTCGTTTGTCTAAATTTGAGGCTAGAGCTTATGAGGGCATATTTGTTGGTTAAGCTACCAACGCTCATGCTTACCGTGTCCTCAATAAGTCCACGGGACTCATTGAGGAGACGTGTAACATGGAGTTTGATGAGAATAACGGTTCCCAAGTGGAGCAAAGTGGCCTTGTGATGTAGGTGATGAAATTCCTCCCCAAGCCATAAGAAGAATGTGAGTTGGCTTTATCCTACCCATTGAGGAACCCCTTGTGGCCGAAAGAGAAGGGCAGTGCTCCACTCAAGTGGAGCCATCACCAACCCAAGGCTCACACGCTTCCGAAGAACAAAGTGAAGGCCCTCAACATCATGAACAAGACCAAGGGCAAGATCAATCTCAAGACGGTGTTGAATCACCAAGTGATGTCCAAGGTCAAGTTCTCTCCTCCGAGCAAGTTCAAGATCAAGAGAAAGCTCAAGATCAAGAACAAGCTCAAGACTACGCCCAAGATGATCAAGTCACCGCTCATCAACTCACTCCTGAGGAAGAATTGGAGCGCCGTGCCGCCAAGATCGCTTCCAAGCTCACAACCAAGGGCCATCTCATGACAAATGTGCTTGGAAGCATTCGAAAGGGGGTAAGCACTCGTAGAAAATTGGCAAAATATTGTGAACATCACGCGTTTGTCTCTTGTGTTGAATCCCAAAAGGTCTATGAGGCGCTCGAAGATCCGGATTGGCTCAATGCCATGCATGAACAACTCAACAACTTCGAGTACAAAAAGGTGTGGAGGTTGGTGCCAAGGCCAACGAGGAACCACAATGTCATTGGAACCAAGTGGATATTCAAGAACAAGCAAGACGCTCATGGAATTACCATTCGTAACAAGGCCCGTTTGGTAGCACAGGGCTACTCCCAAGTCGAGGGTATCGACTACGGTGAAACCTTTTCTCCCGTTGATTGCCATGAATCCATTCGCATGTTGATTGCTTATGCTTCTCATCATAACTTTAAGTTGCAACAAATGGATGTGAAGAGTGCATTTCTTAATGGTCCCATTAATGAGTTGGTGTATGTCAAGCAACCCCTCGGGTTCGAGGATCCCTATTTTCCCAATCATGTGTACCAACTCGATAAGGCACTCTATGGCCTTAAGAAAGCCCCACGTGCGTGGTATGACCACCTGATGTCTACTACACAACCTTCTTCTTGTAGACGTTGTTGGGTCTCCAAGTGCAGAGGTTTGTAGGATAGTAGCAAATTTCCTTCAAGTGGATGACCTAAGGTTTATCAATCCATGGGAGGCATAGGATGAAGATGGTCTCTCTCAAACAACCCTGCAACCAAATAACAAAGAGTCTCTTGTGTCCCCAACACACCCAATACAATGGTAAATTTTATAGGTGCACTAGTTCGGCGAAGAGATGGTGATACAAGTGCAATATGGATGATAGATATAGGTTTTTGTAATCTGAAAATATAAAAACAGCAAGGTAACTAATGGTAAAAGTGAGCACAAACGGTATTGCAATGCATTGAAACAAGGCCTAGGGTTCATACTTTCACTAGTGCAAGTTCTCTCAACAATAATAACATAATTGGATCATATAACTATCCCTCAACATGCAAGAAAGAGTCACTCCAAAGTCACTAATAGTGTAGAACAAACTAAGAGATTATGGTAGGGTACGAAACCACCTCAAAGTTATTCTTTCTGATCGATCTATTCAAGAGTCCGTAGTAAAATAACACGAAGTTATTCTTTCCGTTCAATCTATCATAGAGTTCGTACTAGAATAACACCTTAAGACACAAATCAACCAAAACCCTAATGTCACCTAGATACTCCAATGTCACCTCAAGTATCTGTGGGTATGATTATACGATATGCATCACACAATCTCATATTCATCTATTCAACCAACACAAAGAACTTCAAAGAGTGCCCCAAAGTTTCTACCAGAGAGTCAAGACGAAAACGTGTGCCAACCCCTATGCATAAGTTCACGAGGTCACAGAACTCGCAAGTTGATCACCAAAACATACATCAAGTGTTCTCAAATCCTTAAAGACTCAATCCAATAAGATAATTTCAAAGGGAAAACTCAATTCATCACAAGAGAGTAGAGGGGGAGAAACATCATAAGATCCAACTATAATGGCAAAGCTCGCGATACATCAAGATCGTACCACCTCAAGAACACGAGAGAGAGAGAGAGATAAAACACATAGCTACTGGTACATACCCTCAGCCCCGAGGGTGAACTACTCCCTCCTCATCATGGAGAGCACCGTGATGATGAAGATGGCCACCGGAGAGGGATTCCCCCCTCCGGCAGGGTGCTAGAACGGGTCTAGATTGTTTTTCGGTGGCTACGGAGGATTCTGGCGGCGGAACTCCCAATCTATTGCGCTTCCTGATGTTTTTAGGGTATATGGATATATATAGGTGAAAGAAGTCGGTCAGGGGAGCCACGAGGGGGCCATGAGGGTGGGGGCGCGCCCAGGGGGGCAGGCGCGCCTCCCTGCGTCGTGGCCACCTCGAAGCTTCCTTGACTTCAACTCCAAGTCTCCTTGATCACGTTCATTCCAAAAATCACGCTCCCGAAGGTTTCATTCTGTTTGGACTCTGTTTGATATTCCTTTTCTGCGAAACACTGAAACAAGGGAAAAACAGAAACTGGCATTGGGCTCTCGGTTAATAGGTTAGTCCCAAAAATAATATAGAAGTGTTTAATAAAGCCCATAAACATCCAAAACAGATAATATAATAGCATGGAACAATCAAAAATTATAGATACGTTGGCGACGTATCAAGCATCCCCAAGCTTAATTCCTGCTCGTACTCGAGTAGGTAAATGATAAAAACAGAATTTTTGATGTGGAATGCTACCTAACATAATCATCAATGTAATCTTATTTATAGTGGCATGAATGTTCAGATCCATAAGATTCAAGACAAAAGTTTATTATTAACATAAAAATAATAATACTTCAAGCATACTAACTAAGCAATCATGTCTTCTCAAAATAACATGGCCAAAGAAAGTTCATCCCTACAAAATCATATAGTTTGGTCATGCTCCATTTTCGTCACACAAGAATGCTCTCATCATGCACAACCCCGATGACAAGCCAAGCAATTGTTTCATACTTTAGTAATCTCAAAAAAATTCAACTTTCATGCAATACATGAGCGTGAGCCATGGATATAGCACTATGGGTGGAATAGAATATAGTGAGGGGGTTATGTGGAGAAGACAAAAAGGAGAAAGTCTCACATCGACTCGGCTAATCAATGGGCTAGGGAGGTGCCCATCAATTGATGTCAATGCAAGGAGTATGGATTGCCAGGCAACGAATGCACTAGAGCTATAAATGTATGAAAGCTCAACAAAAGAAACTAAGTGGGTGTGCATCCAACTTGCTTGCTCACGAAGACCTAGGGCACTTGAGGAGGCCCATTGTTGGAATATACAAGCCAAGTTCTATAAAGAAAAATTCCCACTAGTATATGAAAGTGACAAAACAAGAGACTCTCTATCATAAAGATCATGGTGCTACTTTGAAGCACAAGTGTGGAAAAAGGATAGTAGCATTGCCCCTTTTTATTTTCTTTTTTTATTTTTTTTCTTTTTTCTTTTTTTGGGCCTTCTTTTTTTATTTGGCCTTTCTCTTTTTTGGGACAATGCTCTATTAATGATGATCATCACACTTCTATTTATTTACAACTCAATGATTACAACTCGATACTAGAACAAGATATGACTCTATATGAATGCCTCCGGCGGTGTATCAGGATGGGCAATGAATCAAGAGTGATGTCGGTGTCAAAACCGGCGGATCTCGGGTAGGGGGTCCCGAACTGTGCGTCTAAGGCGGATGGTAACAGGAGGCAAGGGACATGATGTTTTACCCAGGTTCGGGCCCTCTTGATAGAGGTAAAACCCTACGTCCTGCTTGATTGTTCTTGATGATATGAGTATTACAAGAGTAGATCTACCACAAGATCGGAGAGGCGAAACCCTAGAAGCTAGCCTATGGTATGATTGTATGTTGTCCTACGGACTAAAACCCTCCGATTTATATAGACACCAGAGGGGGCTAGGGTTACACAAGGTCGGTTACAAAGGAGGAGATATACATATCCGTATTGCCTAGCTTGCCTTCCACGCCAAGTAGAGTCCCATCCGGATACGAGACGAAGTCTTCAATCTTGTATCTTCATAGTCCAACAGTCTGGCCAAAGGATATAGTCCGGCTGTCCGGAGACCCCCTAATCCAGGACTCCCTTAGTAGCCCCTGAACCAGGCTTTAATGATGATGAGTCCGGCGCACAGTGTTGTCTTCGGCATTGCAAGGCGGGTTCCTCCTCCGAATACACCACAGAAGAGTTTGAATACAAGGATAGTGTCTGACCCTGCAAAATAAGTTCCACATACCACCGTAGAGAGAATGATACTTTCACAAATCTAATCTGCTAACACGTTTTGATAGTATGACATCACTTCATGGCCCGGTTATTATTCGAACCGCTTTTCTCAACCAGCTCCGCACATATCACGAGGCGGTTTTCTTGATATGTCTTGTCAAAGCAGAGATCGTGTTCCCCTTATCACAGGATCCTCATCAATACGGACGTGGGTAACCCAACTGCGCCATCAATTGCGGAGCCTGGGGAATAAGTGGTTTTGCCAGGCAAGTGGGGAGACTCATCGCCTCCTCCGCCCTTATAAAGGGACAAAGATTTACTTTTTACACCTATGCCTTCTTCCTTCTCGCTTACCCATTCCCGCACACTCGAGCTCTAGCGCCCAAGCTCGCGTTATTCCTCTCAAACCACTCCAAGCATGTCTGGAGCAGGAGGCAAGTGGATGGCTTCCTCTGTCACGGAGGAAAACATCAAAAAGTTACGGGAAGCCGGATACCTAGCGGCGAATATCGCACACCGGCCGCCGAATGCGGGGCAGATCGTCCCCACGCCCGAACCCCATGAGAGGGTAGTTTTTCTTACCCATTTCGTCCGCGGATTGGGATTTCCTCTCCACCCGTTTGTCCGCGGGCTCATGTTCTACTACGGGCTGGATTTTCATGATCTGGCCCCAACTTCATCCTCAACATCTCGGCGTTCATCGTTGTCGGTGTCAAAACCAGCGGATCTCGGGTAGGGGGTCCCGAACTATCCGTCTAAGGCAGATGGTAATAGGAGGCAGGGGACACGATGTTTTACCCAGGTTCGGGCCCTCTTGATGGAGGTAAAACCCTACGTCCTGCTTGATTTATTCTTGATAATATGAGTAGTACAAGAGTTGATCTACCACGAGATCGGAGAGGCTAAACCCTAGAAGCTAGCCTATGGTATGATTGTATCTTGTCCTACGGACTAAAACCCTCTGGTTTATATAGACACCGGAAGGGGCTAGGGTTACACAAGGTCGGTTACAAAGGAGGAGATATACATATCCGTATTGCCTAGCTTGCCTTCCACGCCAAGTAGAGTCCCATACGGACACGGGACGAAGTCTTCAATCTCGTATCTTCGTAGTCCAACAGTCCGGCCAAAGGATATAGTCCGGCTGTTCGGAGACCCCCTAATCCAGGACTCCCTCAGTAGCCCCTGAACCAGGCTTCAATGACGATGAGTTCGACACGCAGTGTTGTCTTCGGCATTGCAAGGCGGGTTCCTCCTCCGAATACACCACGGAAGAATTTGAATACAAGGATAGTGTCCGACCCTGCAAAATAAGCTCCACATACCACCGTAGAGAGAATAATATTTCCACAAATCTAATCTGCTAACACGTTTTGGTAGCATGACATCATGGCATGGACCGGTAATTATTCGAACCGTTTTTCTTTAACCAGCCCCCGCACATAACGCGATGCGGTTTCTTGACACATCTTGTCAAAGCAGAGATTGTGTTCCCCTTATTACGGGATCCTCATCAATACGGACGTGGGTAACCCAACCGTTCCTAGGGCTCCTAGAATTTAGGCAAGTCCCAAACGGCCACGAGGAGGATGCTTGATATTCACCCTCTTTATAAAGGGACAAGGCTATTACTTTTTTCCCTCCCGTGCTCAATCGAATCCCTCCCTCGCCTCGAGTTCTAACACCCAAAGCCAAGGTCAGGTGCTTCAGACCTTCAATCATGTCCAGATCCAGCCTTCAAGGCCGACGGAGGAGGACATCAAAAAGTTGAGGGAGGCCAGATATCTGGCCGCCAAAATTTTGCATAGACTGCCCGCCCGAGGGCAGGTTGTCCCTACTCCCGAACCCAACGAGAGCGTTGTGTTCGTCTCCCACTTCCTCCGAGGACTAGGCCTCGCTCTGGATCCCTTTGTTAGGGGTCTCATGTTCTATTACGGGCTGGATTTTCACGATCTGGCCCCGGATTCCCTTCTTCACATCTCGTCATTTATTGTCGTGTGAGGGGCCTTCCTCCGCATTACCCCTCACTTCGGCCTGTGGCTCAAGACCTTCGATGTGAAGCCGAAGATAGTCGAGGGGCAGTACACAACGTGTAGAGGTGCTCTAATTAGCAAAATTGCCGACGCTCCATGGCCAAAGGGTTCCTTTCCAGAGGTGTCCGGATTGTGGCAATGGGAGTGGTTCTACGTCACAGCTCCCAGAAGTGCCAAGTGGGTAGCTGCCCCAGCCTTTTGCTCGGGCCCTCCACCACAACTGATGTCATCGATCGGTAGGGGGCTGAGCTGGGGTCCAGCCAAGGACGTGCCCATACTGTAGCTGGCGAAAGGGGGATGTGCTGCAAGGCGATTAAGTTGGGTAACGCCAGGGTTTTCCCAGTCACGACGTTGTAAAACGACGGCCAGTGAATTGTAATACGACTCACTATAGGGCGAATTCAACCCAGAAGGACCGCACACTATTCAGAATTTCCTCGGCATGACGCACGAGGAGATGTACAAATCGTTCTTCGGACCCCAAATAGAGTGTCCGGACACTACCGAGGACATGGGCCTGAGCAGCAACCGCACCGCTGCCCAATTAAGTAATCCCATGGCCGAACACACCGTCCTTTTATTTATCATGACATCATTCTGAAGAATCGCTCTTTGACTAGGACTGGATAACAAAGGCGAAGATGATCTGGTGTTCGGCCCCCCTTCCTGAAGGCTTGGACAATCCGGTGCTGGAAAAGATGCTCGAGCCAGCACCTTGTCCGGTGCCCTCAAAGGAAGGTGAAGGGGGGAATAAAGAGGGCGAAAGCGGGCCTCCATCGCTACCTATTCCAACCGAGGGAATGAGCGCCTCCGCGAGGGAGGATAACCGAGGGGAAGAATCTGACATTCTCTCTCCCCGGGGAAGGAAGAGGACTACCTCCGAAGATCCGGAAATCAAGGTTTCCAAACGAGAGAAGAAATCTCCGCCAGAGGGTCCTGCCTTGGAGGGTGTTCTTTCCGCACAATGTCCGCGCGGGGATCAGCCCTCTAACAAGCTGTAAGTAATAAAAAGGTATTTAATAGTGAAGATATCCTACCTTACTTCTGAGGAAAATAACCGAAGTATTTATCTTGCAGTTTGGATCTTAGCCCTTCTCAGCTGAGCTCGTCTTCGGGGATCTTCTTCCGAAGATGATGGAGAGTGAAACGCCTCCCCCTACCACACCGCCTTACGAAGCGGGCGACCTTGAGGTGTCGTCGCGGAGGGCTTCTCCTGATCCGGCAAGGCCAGAAGGTAATCCTATGGCCACCCAAATTCCTCAGTATCCGGCTCTCGAAGAGAGCAATCAAAAGAGTCCGGCACCGTCTGGTGCGCGGTCGGATGTACGGAGGGATCTGCTGGAGAAGGCGGCTATCTCAGAAGAGCACCGCACATTGATGGGTACGGTGATTGAAAGGATTTCGTCCGCCGAAAGCGGGCTGCATGAAGCCTTTATGAGTCTACTGATGGGTTTTGAGGTACGTGAAATGATGTATATTTTTGAAAGTACCGCACATTTTTAGATGTGCCCTGTGTAGATAGTAGCCCCTAAGACTCTGGTTGTCGTTGAAAACGGCGGCAAACAGAGAATCATAGTCCTAGGTAATAACCAGACTGCCTTTATGTGAAGGTGGTGGAGGCTCCGGTGGCTAGTCGGACTGATGGGTATGCCGAACTAAAGCGGCAACTGGATGCGGCAGATGCCGACATCGTGGTTGTCAACGAGCGGCTTGACGAGGCACAGGGTGAGTGGCCTTTCTGGTGATCGTCACATAATAAGAGCAACATGATGCCAATATCTTTAATATGTTGTGACTGCATATGGAGCGGCCACCATGAAGACCCTTTGGGCAGAGCTTGCCCGAGCCAAGGAGCAGGCAAGGAGTAGCGATGCGGCTGCTTTGCAAGCGGCCGAAGAGTTAAGGACCGAACAGGCTGCACATTGCGAGAGCAAAGAGAAAATGGCCAAGATGGCTGTAAAGTTAAAAGATACTGCCGACCGTTGCCAGCTTCTTAAAGAAGAAAACCGGGTGAAGGCGACGGGCCTAGAAAAGGCCATGATGGTGACCAAAGATACCCGCTCCGCGATGAGAGCGAAAAAGGAGGAGCTATGTCAAGTCGGGGATATCGCGGCTGGGAAACCCTTTATGTTGCGGAGGAAGTTTGGAGATCCTCGGTATGCCCCTCTAGACCGGCTGTGGAGTTCGGCGGACGCATATCTGGACTTGGCGGCGAGTGCTGTCGATGCGGCCGAATACTTCCGAGATCAAACAGATCGTGAAGTGGACAAGCTATTCTGGTCACAATTTAACATTCCAGAGCGTCTGCTTCCATTGACTGATCGGCTGGCTGAATGGGCCTAGCTGAATAGATTGTCCGGACTCGCCATGAGGTCTGTTGTGGATCATCTGTGGCCGGAAAGGCCAAAGCCGAACAGCTATTTTAGTTTGGTGCAGAAGTTCCTTGGTGTGGTGCCACGCATTAATGCGATGAAGAGGTCGGCGTGCATAGAAGGCTCGCGGATGGCCCTTGCCCGTGTCAAAACATACTGGGCGGAGATGGATGCCACCACTGTTGCGGCGCAGGGTTCGGCCATAGGCCGAGTGGCTGCCGAGCACTATTTTGAAGAAGTTCTTCAAGGCGCTCATTCGATAGAGGCCCAGTGCTCGAAGAATATTATGTTTGAGTGACATGTATTCCCATTGTAAAAACAATGTTTTATTAAGTTTATCCAGGCTGTATTTATACTTTTGCCCGAAAGTATTATGATGCCTCTTGTGTGGCCATTTATGTATATATGTATATAACCTGAAAGATTGCAGTCGTCGGCTTCAGCCCCCACGCATATAATGCGGGGGTGTTTGCAGAAGACGCATGTTCACACTTGACCCAATGTCTTGATCCATTAAGGAGGTGATAGCGCAGTGAACTAGGCAACCGGACTATAATGCTTTAACACTTTCACTTAGCCAGAGGAGTTTGACAGTGGGGCTACTATATAGCCCCTAGTGGCTCTGCACTCATCCGAAGTCGGGGTGCGTACATGCCTGGCCGGGAAACGACCCTTCGTTAAGGCAGAGGAATCGCGAAGATTCCGATAGGTCATCGAGTGGTTGACTAGTCTCATGCTATATCATGACAGTCAGTTTTCGGCTTTCTCTACTGAGGTGCTCGTCCGGATGAACCAGGGCACAATCATAGTAGTTCTCCTGGTGCCGCCTTAGCCGATAGAGTGGAACGTAAGGCAGCAAAACACAGGAGCCGGGCAAACCCAACATTTGACCAAAGACATGATTCGGAGCTGATGCATATAAGGCCAAACTCGCGACGCCAAACACTCCCTAAGGTATTCGGTCTTTATGGTGTAAACCGGGCCTAAACAGTGCCCTTTGTAATAAGCCCCTGGTGTCCAGGTACATGCAATATTCTGACGTGGCCACATGCCAATACGTCAGCATCCTTCTCAATTGTACTGAGAATCTGAGGGATGTGTATCAACAAGAGACAGTAAAAAAGGTTTACGCAGGGTCTTAATCTAAAATGAATGCTTGGAACGGGTCCCTGCTGCACGTCTGCGCTTGTGTCTCCGTTGTGCCGTATTCTGGACGGGTGTAGCATGATGGTCATCTGAAAAAGAGAGGAACTTAATTGAAAAGTTGCCGTGCAAAAGGTAAGTTATACTAAATAAACAATATGAGTAAAGTTGAGCCTTATTGTCACATGTGCACGCGCGTTGAGCCCCTTGTATTGTAATAGGGGTATAGCCATCAAACCTGTGTTAATTACATATAGCAGTACTGGACTCGTCCAACCGTGTCTGTGGTCTTAACGACCTGTCAGATGCTTTAGTCGGTGAGGTCGTTTTAGTGTGCGGCTACGAAGGCAGCCGCACGGTCTTCCGCGCGCAAGGAGCACTCAATATTTCCATTTGCTGTAATGATGCCACATGGACCGGGCATCTTAAGCATGAGGGAAGCGTAATGCGGTATTGCGTTAAAGCGAGCGAAAGCTTCGTGTCTGAGTAGTGCTTGATAGCCACTTTGGAATGGAGCGATGGGGAACGTTAAATTTTCGCTACGGAAGTTATCGGGAAAGCCGAATATAACCTCTAGTAGCAGGGAGCTCGTGCAATGGGCCTCTAGGCCTGGCGTTACTCCTTTAAAGGTAGTATTGCTGCGGCTAATTTTTGTTGGGTCTATCCCCATTTTGCGGACTGTGTCCTGATATATCAGGTTTAAACTGCTGCCACCGTCCATCAGGACTCGTGTGAAGTGGTATCCGTCAATTATTGGGTCTAATACCAAGGCAGCCCATCCCGCGCACCGGATACTTGCCGAGTAATCTCGATGGTCGAAGGTGACCGGTTGGGACGACCAGTGGAAGAACTCCGCTGTGGTAGGCCTTGGGACATGTGTCTCTAGGAGTGCCGCTTTGTTTCTCCCCTTTGTCACGTGTAACACATTTACTGTTTTAACTTCTGGTGGGAATTTCTTTTGTTCCCCAGTGCTTTGCTTGCAAGGCTCGTCCTCGTCTTCGCTTGGTGTATCCTGCCCCTTGTGTTCGGCGTTGAGCTTGCCGGACTGCTTGAAGACCCAACATTCTCTATGGGTATGATTTGCAGGTTTATCGGGGGTGCTATGGATCTGACATATTTGGTCCAGAATCTTGTTTAGGCTGGACAGTTCGTCTCTGTTGCCTTTGGGGGGCAGCTTTTGCTGACCTGGCCGAGAGCTTTTGAATCCGGCGTTTACCGCTGTGCTCTTCGGGCTGTCTTCTTTATTCCAGCGCTTGTTTTTGCTGTGTCGTGATTTCCTGTTTCCGTCCCTGACTTCGGATGTACTTCGGTCGCTGGTGCTGCATCGGGCTAACCAGCTGTCCTCGCCCGCGCAAAAGCGGGTCATGAGGCTTGTTAATGCTGCCATTGTTCTCGGCTTTTCTTGGCCGAGGTGTCTGGCAAGCCATTCGTCTCGAACGTTGTGCTTGAAAGCTGCTAAGGCTTCGGCGTCCGGACAATCGACTATTTGGTTCTTTTTAGTGAGGAACCTGTTCCAAAGCTTTCGGGCTGACTCTCCGGGCTGTTGAGTTATATGACTTAAATCATCTGCATCCGGTGGTCGAACATAGGTCCCTTGAAAATTTGCCCGAAAGGCGTCTTCGAGCTCTTCCCAGGTTCCAATGGAGTTTTCGGGGAGGCTTTTATGCCAGTGCCGAGCTAGCCCTTTGAGCTTGAGGGGTAAGTATTTGATGGCGTGGAGATCGTCTCCTCAAGCCATATGGATACGGAGGATGTAGTCCTCAATCCAGACCCCAGGTCTGTCGTTCTATCGTACGCCTCTATGTTTACGGGTTTGAATCCCTCTGGAAATTCATGGTCCAGCACCTCATCGGTGAAACATAGGGGGTGTGCGGTACCCCTGTATTTGGGTGTACCGTGATGTTCGTATGTTTGTTGTGTTGCATTGCGTGCTGGAGCACGCTTGCGTGGCCCGTAGATGGATCCGGTTGCGCTGTACTTTTGATGCGAGTCCTCACGTGGACCGCGTACCGGCTTATGTGCGGCGTCGTTTGCCGTTCTATGTTGGCCACGAGGTCGTCTATCCGACTGGATGGCCGTTTTTTTGATTGCGGGGGATCTAAGGCCTCCTCATCGAATTTAGATAGCAGCTTTCGCTTCGGGTAGCTCTTGGTGTGGCGATTACCGCCGTACTTCGCTGCAGTGTTGAGTACTTCACTCCATCTGATTCTGAGTGTGTCTTGTGCGGCCCTGAGCCTTTGCTTCTGCTTTTTTAGACTCCTCGCAGTGGCAACCAGCCTTTGATGGGCATTCTGTTGCTCCGGGTGCCTGTCCGGTGTGATGTCGTCCGGACTTTTATCTTCGACGGGGTCGGGTTGTTCGGTTTGATTCTCCGTGTTGCCCTGGTCGGGCGATGGTTCCCCCTGCTCTATCGCTGGGTCTATATAACCACTGTTTCTGCCGAGGCAGGATTTGGAGCGGCGCTTACGCTGCCGCTTTGACTTCTTCTCGAGGGAACAACCCTTCGCTGCGTCCTTCCGTTCCTCGTCGTCGTTTTCTTTGGGTGTGTCCACCATGTATACATCATATGATGAAGTGGGCGTCCAATGCCCTATGGGCAGTGGTTCTTGTTCGTCTCCTGCATCGTCGTCCATACCGTCGATGTCTTCGGAGTCAAAGTCGAGCATGTCGGTCAAATCGTCGACATTGGCTATTAAGTGGGTGGTGGGTGGGCAGCGAATTTCTTCGTCATCCGCATCCCAATCCTGCCGAACATAGTTCGGCCCGGACTCTCCTGACAAGGAGAGAGACCTTAATGAGTTCAGTATGTCGCCGAAGGGCGAGTGCTGAAAAATATCCGCGGAGGTAAACTCCATGATCGGCGCCCAGTCGGATTCGATAGGCACGGGCGGAGGCGGTTCGGAGTCCGTGGCCGGGGAAGAATCCGGTTGTTCAGCGTCACGGCTCCCGTGAAGGGTAAGGTCGATACTCTGCTCGATCGCCGAAGAGAGTGCGGCCACCGTGGCGGGGTCTATTCACCCGTCCATGGATGGCGCATCTGGCTCCGAATTGAGGGTCGGAGTGGTTGTCGGCGAGATTTCCTGAACACAGTCTGATGGCAGAGCTAAATCATGCTCATCGTGACCGTGTGGCGCACTAGGCAGGGGCTCGAATCCGTCGAAGATCAAGTCTCTGCGGATATCGGCCGTGTAGTTTAAGCTTCCAAACCTGACCTGGTGGCCAGGGGCGTAACTCTCGATCTGCTCCAGATGGCCAAGCGAGTTGGCCCGCAGTGCGAAGCCACCGAACACAAAGATCTGTCCGGGGAGAAAAGTCTCACCCTGAACTGCATCGCTATCGATGATCGAAGGAGCCATCCAGCCTAATGACGACGACATAGAGGAACTCCTAATGAAAGCACCAATGTCGGTGTCAAAACCGGCGGATCTCGGGTAGGGGGTCCCGAATTGTGCGTCTAAGGCGGATGGTAATAGGAGGTAGGGGACACGATGTTTTACCCAGGTTCGGGCCCTCTTGATGAAGGTAAAACCCTACATCCTGCTTGATTTATTCTTGATAATATGAGTAGTACAAGAGTTGATCTACCATGAGATCGGAGAGGCTAAACCCTAGAAGCTAGCCTATGGTATGATTGTATGTTGTCCTACGGACTAAAACCCTCCGGTTTATATAGACACCGGAAGGGGCTAGGGTTACACAAGGTCGGTTACAAAGGAGGAGATATACATATCCTTATTGCCTAGTTTGCCTTCCACGCCAAGTAGAGTCCCATCCGGACACGGGATGAAGTCTTCAATCTCGTATCTTCATAGTCCAACAGTCCGGCCAAATGATATAGTCCGGCTATCCGGAGACCCCCTAATCTGGGACTCCCTCAATCGCCATGTGCGAGGTCTTCCTCCGCATCAGGCCCCACTTCGGCCTATGGCTGAAAACCTTCAATCTCAAACCGAAGGTGGTGGGTGGCCAGCAAGCAGAGTGCGGAGGCGTCATGGTGGGCAAGATGCCTAACATTACCTAGCTCGAGGGTACCTACATGGATACCATAAAGGGGTGGCAATCGGGGTGGTTCTACATCACCGAGCCGCGCGACTCCAACTGGGTGGTGGCCCCCAAATTTTGATCCGGAATCCCCACGCGACTCACCTCCTCGAAAAAGAAGGGCCTGTCCTGGGGTTCTCCGGTAGAGCTGACCGGACTCCAGATATACATCCAGAACATGACGAACAAGAAAATTATGCTTGTCAACATGGTCCAGGTCATGCTCCTCCGCCGGATCCTTCCGTGCCACTGACGGGCATTTGTTTTGTGGGAGTTCGACTTGGCCCAGCACTAGATGCTGCGAGAGCTCTACGACATGACGCACGAGGACGTCTAGAGGATGCTGTTCAAGGGCGCCGAGATGCCTCCTTCCCTCACCGAGGACCGCAGACTCAGCGCACTGCGCCGCGCCCATCCGGTAGGCTTTTATATCTCTCTGGGTATTTATGTGCCCTGGTTTGGTTATGTGCTGGACCTAAGCTTTCATGTCATTAACAGGACTGGATAAAGACAGCGGAGCAGCATGATTGCCCAGCCCCCCTGACCAAAGATCCTGCAAACGCTCTTCTAATGAAGGTGCTGACTCCGGCACCTTACGAGGTACTAGAAAAGACGGCCAAGAAGAAGGCCGCGGGGACCCGAAAGGGTCTCCGGCGCAAGGTGGTTCTATCGGACTCATCGTCCGATGAGTCCGACGCGCACTCCTCCCACGGAAACGAGGAGGAGGAGAAAAGTTCTCCCCCCCAACCGGGGGAGACAAGAAAAGGAAGGCCGACCCATCCGGGGAGGCCGAAGGGTCCAAGAAGGGAAAGACCCTCCCTCCGGACTGTGCCACGACGGCCGCCGATAGCGGCGACGAGTGGCTACCCATGGACAAGCCCCTGGCGAAATCGTAAGTGTCCGGACACCATAGTACTTCATGGTATGTTTTATTGTACTGCCTTTGCTTATGCCAAACATGATTATGCAGTCCGGCCCAAGCTCATCTCGACGTACCCTCGTCGAGCGGCTCTTTGGGCTCGTCGGATATGAACAACGGTTCTCCTCCGACGGCTTCCACCCCTCGCCCTACGGACAACGCCGAGGTGGTGTCTCAAAAGGCACCGACCCAAGGGGAGGTGATCCTAGGGGCGCCTCACGGAGACCTCCCGGACCCTGAGTACCAAGGGAGCGAGGCTCCTACGGGCTTTGAGTTCGGGCCCCAGCCGGACATTACGTCGGAACCTTCGATGTTTCTGGACTCCTGCAGGTGGTCCCCCATTAAGGGGGGCCAACCATCCGTGCTGGTGTCCTCTGTCCATCCAGAGGCACCGGACAACTTGCTGGAAGCGCTTCACAGCGCTTCCATCGATGAAGAACACTGCACTATCATGAGTGCGGTGGTCAAGAAGGTTCAGTCCACCAAAAACGGACTGACCGAAGCTTGTGCGAGCCTCCTAACAGGTTTTGAGGTAAGCATTCAAAATATAAAAATATTACCGCATAGATAGTAGCCCCTGATGCTCTGTTCGGCATTCACGAAGAGAAGCCGAATAGAGTATCAAAAGATAACTCAGGAGTCTAATTAGAGTATGTCTATGTGTATGTGCAGGCTTCCCTGCTGGCCGCTGCTGCACGTACTGTGGAGGTCTCTGCGCTGAAGCAGGCCCTGAAGCGGTCCGAGGACGAGCTCGGCCTTACCAAGGGGCAGCTCGAAGAGAGCAAAGGTAAGATATACCCTAGTTTATATAGTTAAAAAGAAGTTCTGTGTAAAGTAATAGGATCATCATGAATTTGTCAGGGGCCACGACCGAGGTGGAGACCCTGAGGAAGGCGTCGTCCGCGGCCGAAGACAAAGCGGCCAAAGAACGAATTGAACGGGAGAAACAAGAAGCCCAAGTAGGCGAGGTGCAGCAAGAGCTCGAGGCTCTCGCCAAAAAGCACGAGTCCTTGGAGGTTGACTCCAAGACATGAGAATCCGAGCTCACACAGGCGCTTGAAAGCGTCCGGAGCGCCAAGGCCTAAGCCCACAAGGCCCTCCAGGAGAGTGATGCGGCGAAGAAGATAGCAGCGGGTAAGGCGTTCAATATGCAAATCAAGCATGCGAAGGAGACTTTCCTTTTTCTTACCCGAGTTCGGATGTCACAACCCTAGAATTTGATTGCAACTAGTTTCATAAGCATCCATGCATCATGTCTATATTTGTTTGAAATTTGAAATGGGGATGACAAGCCCTAGAACTAAATGAAATGCAATTAGGATCAAAATAAAAATCTTTTCAATGATCCTGAAATGCCCTTCTAAAATGTTCATCATCTTTGCCTTGGTCCATAACCTCTGCCAAAAATGGTGCTCACTTTTCTAGGACACTTTGGATCTTTGAGTTAAATCTTAAAGTATTTGCATTTGGACATTTAAATGCTATAAATATTTTTAAATTTCCAAATAATCTTGGAAGTATTTTTGGGTTGTTGGAATTAATTTCAGAGGTGCCCATAAATATTTTCAACATTTTATAAAATGGTTTAGTATTTTACTAAATCAAAACAAAACAGAATAAATAGAAAACAGAAATGGAAAACAAAGAGAGAGGAAACCTTACCTGTGCAGCCCACCTGGAGCCCAAGTGGCCGGCCCAGCCCACCTGGCGACTTGCCAGCCATCTTCAACCTCTGCCAGTAGGCAGAGGGAGAGACTTCGCACGCGGCCGAGCGCGCCACCTCCTGCTTCGCGCTGGCTAGCCTTCCCCGAGTCCACCTGCACGCCCAGGAGATGAGGGTGGCCCCCTCTCACTTTCCCCTCCTTCCTCTACTTCACCCCTTCCTCTGGCCTCTCCTCCTCGCGCCGCCGAGCACACCCGAGACCACTGACGCCGTTCGCCGCGCTCACCGCCACCCCCTCACCTCTCCGACGCGGCCCCGAGCTCCGTCGTGCCTCCCTCGTCCTCCACTTCGTCTCACACGACTGGAAGAGCCCTACGCGCCGCCATCGTCGTCATCATCACCGACGGCCACCGGAGATCGCCACCGCTGATTCGACACCTCCGAGCGTCCCCGAGCCCGCTAACCATCCCTACGGCACCGATGTGAGCTTCGCCACCGTTTTCCCCTTACCCCGTGGTCTGTCTCTCGCCGTAGCCGTCGCCCCCTTGCAGACCGTAGCACGCCGCCGCCTGAGCTCGCCGTCAACGCAGCTCCGGTGACCATTTGGTTACCCCAGCGACTCCAACGCGTTCGCGGCGTCCCGTAGAGCGTTCCTAGCGCAAGCAACCGCCCGTTTGCAGGCTGCAGCAGCTAACCCGTGGCCACCCGAACTGCGGCGGCCGCAACCGAGCTCGCCACCGTCGACCCCGGCCACCCCAGGCCCAACCACGGCCACCAACGGACGCGACGTTGCGCCAGCTACCCGTAGAGCCCAACCCCGCCTCCTCTCGTCGCCGAAATTGCCGGAACGAACGACGCTGCCGCGTCTGTGTGTCACCGGCGGTTAGCCGCCGACATGGCCACTTAGTTAAAGGCTAATCACTCGCTAATTAACCTCCCAAGGCACTGACAGCGGGCCCCGTCCCTTAATTAACCACATGACTTAGATTTAACTTAATCTCGGTGGCCCCACGTGTCATCTTTGACCGTGCTGACATGGCCGTTGACTGGGTCCACACGTCAGCGACCCTAACCAGCACTCTGACACTGACCAGTGGGACCCACTGGTCAGGTTTGACCTGGACCACCGAGTTGACCTGATGACGTCATAGTGACATCATGCTGACATAGTAATATGTTTTCTGGATTTTAAATAAATCAGAAATGATTTATTTAATTCAGAAAATATCCAAAACTTCTAAAATTCATAGAAATTCAACCGCAGCTCCAGGAGTTGCAACTAGTTTCTGGTGCTTGTAGGTAGTGTTAGTAGTCTACCAAGTGGCACCCGGTACAGGTGGGCTTGGGACAGACTAGGCACAGTGGCACGGTGTACCAAGTGGCACCTGGATGGTGGGCTTGGGAACCCTGCACACATCGTTTGGGGCCGTGAGCGATACCCCGACCGGATCTCCTTGCGGATGGAACCCGAATAGGCGATAAACCCGGACTAGAGACTTGTTGGTTAGTCAGGTCGTGGCCGACTCCCTCGCCCGGCTTCCGCTTGAAGGTTGCCGAGGTACATGACGTGTACAGGGCGATAAGTGGCGAGGGCGTGTGTGAAGAAGTACACCCCTGCAGGGTTATCATTATCTATTCGAATAGCTGGATTCCTCGGATATGGAAACTTGGACCCCTTGCATAGTTCATAGACAAGCGAAAGTGGATACTTTAAAATGCACAAGATAAGTGTGAGTGCTATGGATGGCGTTCTCGCAGGGAGACGGGAGTGGATCCATAGTGGAGTATTGATATGGTGAATATGTGGACTCGTTTGCGCCACCTCAAAAGAGTTACTTGCAGTCGTAGTTCAGGGTAGTCACCGAGTCAAAGCTGGCTTGCTGCAGTTAAACTCCACCACCCCCTTTGTTGATACTGATGCATATGTATTTAGTTCTGATGTAAGTCTTGCTGGGTACATTTGTACTCACGTTTGCTTATTTTATGTTTTGCAGAGAGACTTCAGTCTCGCTAGTAGTTCCACGTGGACTTCGACGTTTAGCTTGATACCTCAGCTACGATCTTGTGCCCTCGGCAGGATCTGGTAGATAGTCAGGCTTCTCAGCCTTCTTCATTTGTAGTTGTCTGTACTCAGACAAGTTAAGCTTCCGCATGTGCTTGTTTCTTGTATGCTCTGTATGTTGGGTCATGAGACCCATGTTTGTAATATCTCGCTCCTCGGAGCCTAAGGAATAAATACTTGAGTCGTAGAGTTATGTTGTGATGCCATGTTGTATTTACACATGTCGAGCATATTGTGTGTATGATTGAAATGCTTGGTATGTGTGGGATCCAACAACCTAGTTGTTTATCCTTGGTAGCCTCTCTTATGGGGAAATGTAGTCTTGTGCTTCCATGAGCCATAGTAGTCCGCTACAGCCCGGTTCACTGGAGTCCTGCTAGCCCAGCACTACTGCTCAGGACACTTGACTGGCCGGCATGTGTTTCACTTCGTTCCTGTGTCTGTCCCTTCGGGGAAATGTCACGCAGTGACATCCGGAGTCCTGCCTAGCCTGCTACAGCCCGGGTTACCGGAGTCCAGTTAGCCCAGTGCTACAGCCCGGATTCACACGCTGCTGACCGACATGCTCGAAGTTGATTCATGTATGCCTGTCCCCATGGGTTAGTGCCGCTTTGGGTTCACGACTAGCCATGTCGGCCCGGGTTCTCTGTCATATGGATGCTAGCGACACTGTCATATACGTGAGCCAAAAGACGCAAATGGTCCCGGGCCCTGGTAAGGCGACACCCGTGGGCATACCGTGCGTGAGGCCGCAAAGTGATATGAGGTGTTACCAGCTAGATCAATGTGACTTGGAATCGGGGTCCTGACATCGGAGCTCTCCAGGAGCGTTTGCAGATCTTCCCCGCAGTGTGCTGGATGCCGCGGAGTTTTACCGGGCTAAGGAGGGGAGCTTAACGGAGAAGTTGTTCTGGTCTCAATATACTGGGACTGAACACCCCGTGTCCTTGAGCGACCAGCTGAAGCAGTTGGTCGAACTTCACAAGGTGACCAAACAGGCCATGAGGGGCCTAATAGTCCGGATGTGGCCTGGCGAGCCCCTGTCCGGCAGCTACTTTGGTCTGGTGAGGCGGCTGGTGGAAGCCTGCCCACGGCTTGAGGTCATCAAGCGGTCCGTCTGCATCGAAGGTGCACGCAGGGCTTTTGCCCAGGCGAAGGTGCACTGGGCGAAGCTGGACGCCATGAAGCTTGTGAAGGAGGGGCTGCCGGAGGGCAAGGAGCATCGCTGCCCCAAGAATTACTATGAGAGCATCCTGAAGGGTTCCCGCTTAGTGGCAGATGAGTGTGCCAAGGATGTAATCTTTGAATGAACATGCCCATGTGATCCTGTAATATGAAACGAGTTCTTTTGAGCCATGCGACGCTTTCTTAATTTAAAATATTACCTTCTGTGCGGCCGTTTATAAAATCTGAGAGTTGGCCAGTCATCGGCTTCTGCCCCCATGTAACTAGTACTGGGGTGTTTGGGGTGAATCTGAACACTCTTTACCCCAATTTTGGGTCCGTCAAGGGAGGTGCTCAGTGCAACGAACCAGGCAATCGGACTATAATGCTTTATCACTCTCACTTAGCCATAGAAGTCTATGATTTTAAATTTTTGGCGAAGCCCCTTGTCGGGGATATACCCCGCGGTGTAAACCTGCCGGAAGTATAACCCGGCCGGACTTGGCGGTTTACTTGAGGCCCGGCTGAGACTTGACGATTCACTGGTGACCCATTTGGACCTGGCGGTTTATGATTCATTGGTAATCCGGCAGGCGGGTCAGAGGAGCGACAAGACTCGGTGGCCCAACGGGCGGTTCATGAAGGCCGGTTCATACTATGGTGGGCCGGTTTAAGAGGAAAGGCATGAGGAATATTTGTCTACAAAGAGTTAAGACCTGGACTTGTATCCGGTTTGTATTAGAGATAGACTAGTCCTAATCCTAATAGGACTCCACATGTAAACCTCCCCTTCAACATATATAAGGAGGGGCAGGGCTCCTCAAAGGGGGACAAGATTGACAAGTTCCACAAGTCGGACGAGTTAGGTTTAGACAATAGCTCTCGAGATAGAGCACTCTTGTAACCGTGGTCATCTTCATCAATATCAATGAAGCAGGATGTAGGCTTTTACCTCCACCGTGAGGGGCCGAACCTGGGTAAAACATCGCGTCTCTCGTCCCTCTCAACCCCTCTCAAGCTACCACATAGATGCGTTGGCCTAGCGACTAAGTCCTGACACTAAGGACATCTGCCGTGACAATTCCACGACAGTTGGCGCCCACCGTGGGGCCTGCGCATGATGGTGTTGAGTTCTTGGAGGGATCGCTTCTAGGGTTTCGAGAAATTCGCAAAATTTCCGGATGAAGAAGAACCAGTTTGGAAGGAGCTGGATCAGCTTCAAGTCATTAATCCAGTCATAGGAAAGCTATGTGTGAAGCTACGTGTGAAGAAAATTGCAGTTACAAGCAGCGGATCAGCTTTTGACTTTTGATGGGTTTGGTGATCCGAAACTTCACACAAGATTATCCGTCCACAGTATCTACAGGTTTGACCGAGTCTAGGAAGAGGATTGGTCCAAGCAACTACGACCCGGAGAAGGACGGGGACTTGAATTAATCGCAATCGTGGTCTCTGCCTCCGCGGGCAGCCGTGACTGCGCCCCGAGCCACCCGGTTTGCCTCAACTGTCGATCCGCCGACTGATCTAAGTTGTAGCCTCGCTAGCGGAGCTTTCAATTCCTAGTCGTACAGACGTAACGTCACGCGTATACCTGACCGACTGGCTGATGCTGCTCCTCCACTTATGATCCACTTCCATCAAACAAAAATCTGCTGGCGTGAAGACAACAGTGACTTATTATCATAAGGTGACCGTGGAGAGCCGCCTCATCCCTGTAGTGAGTCGCCACGCCTGGGGTTACGGCTGCAACCTCGCCACTGCCCCGAGCCACCCTGTGGAGCCGCGTGGTGCCTCCGCCGCCGTTTCACCCTTGCAGAGAGCCGACCGGCGCCGACCGACCTTGAGCTGCTACTGAAAACCGCCGCGGCCGTAACAATCAGGTGCTATTTTTCTAAAACTCTTTTTTGGTGTAATTACATAATGTCAAAAGATTTTCTCGAGGTATGCTATTGTATACACAAGTCAATTACCTCATGATTAAAGTATGATCCGGTCCCCGCGCGCTGTCATTGGAGGTCGCGTCTATATCCACACTATATCAAATGGCTTATCAGATGTGCGCAAATCGCCGCCTCAATGGTCCGGTCTACATCAACTCACCGGGCCGCGCCTGTAGCCGGTTCATTCGACCATACCCGCGCCGGTTCAACCGTCCGCGCCCACGGCCGACCCGTCTGTCCGCGCGGCTTACAATGCCATGGCCGACTCACGCGTCCGCTCTGTCATTTAAATATCATGGTTGACTCTGATATCTATATCAACAAATCAGAACCGCCCCTGCGGTCTTGAGCCGCCGGGGGCATGTTCAGCCGCCTCGGTCGCGATAAACGGATCATCCGTCGTCCGAACAAATCAGGTGACATCTATCTAAGTCTATTTTTGACATATATTGTTTTTGTAAAAGGAACAATTACGTTGGTTTTGCATATTGTTATATGCAGGACAATTATTCGCCACAACATTGGTGTTACACCATGCATATGGAGCGCGCACCAGCGTCATTACATACTGGCTTTTGACCATTCCGCACTGCTCAACGGACGCGCACAAACCGCCTGTGGTCCGGTTTACATCAACACGCGGCCGGTTCTCCACCTACGCCGGTTCACAATACCTGCAGGCGGCTCTCCGTCCGTGCCGGTTTACAACTCCCGCGGCCGACTCTCCCGTCCGTGCTGACCTACTACACCGCGGCCGACTCATCTGGCTGTGCCGTCTCTGAAGCTGCGGCCGTCTTTGTCGTCCGTCTCTCGTGGCCTGGTCTACATCAACATACCAGGCCGCACCTGTCTGCATGAGCTGTTTATTGGGCGCACAAGTCGCCGCCACTACAGTTTTGATTAACTTCAAATCGCCAGTTGGAAGGAACCATTGGCCGAGTTGCTGACACGGCTCATATGTGATCATTTACAACCTGCCGCAGTCACCTCAACCTTCTATGGATTCACATTGTGCTATCAACGCCAATGATATACAAGTTATGCCGGTTTATATCATGGTCAAATATGGAGAGTCTCAAGACAACTCCTCGAGTCACCTTTGAAACTTGGGGGCTACGATGACATGACTCAGCGAATGTTGCCAGTTTTAGCAAATTTAAGAACCCCAGGACGATGGAGGGAAGGATAACCCGGTCCCGGAAGCTATTGTTATATTGATGAAAGTTTAAAGGCCGTCAGAAAATTTCCGGCTTAGAAAGTATATGACAGTTATAAAATCCCGGCTCGATGAAGAAGTTCCAGGTCATCAGAAATGACTCCGGTTTAGAATCCGGCTCAAGAGACATCTTTCTCCCACAAAGCTCTGAAGCGCTCAAATCCGGTTTAACAATGTCTGGTTCAAAAAGGAATTAACTTCTCGCAAGTTCGAGTTTAAAGGCCGTCAGAAAATTTCCGGCTGAAAATGAAGATTCCGGTTTAAAATCTGGTTCAAGTGAAAGATATCTCCCACAAAGCTTTGAAGCTCTCAATATCCGGTTTAACATCCGATTCAAGAAGGATTTATCTCTTGCAAAAAATTAAAAATTGCCGAAGAGGACCTGCTGCCATGATGCGCGGTTCAAACATGGGTATCCCGCCTTACTGGCCTGACATATTATTGATCACATGGGGGCGTCTGCTTCATAAAGCGGGGTCTCTGTTCTTTTACATCATGCGTGGTTACACGGAGTTGTTCTGTTTTAAAGCGGCCTCCGGTTTACCCCTTGAAATTTTATAAACATCACTTGGGGGCTTGGTCGTGTCCGAACCAATGCAATACCTCTTGATAGGCGAGAGCCACCAGATCACTTGGGGACTTGGACACGTCTGAACCAGTCATGCCTCTTGATCGGCCTAAGGCCACAGAATCACTTGGGGGCTTGGTCGAACCCGAACCATTGCCATGCCACTTGATCGGCATAAATGCCACGGTTTCATTTGGGGACCTGGCTGACTTGAACCATAGCTACACCTATCGGGAGCTTGGTCGTGTCTGACCATGGTAACGCCATCTGATCAGCTCAAATAAGCCTCTTTTTGCAAATGGTTTTATCATTGCCTTTGCTTCAATATTTTCCTTGATAACTGTTTCTTTTATTTTTGTTGCGTTTTTAAACCGACAAAGTTTTAAACCGGCCCAAACAGTCAATTACAAATTGACGGAACACGGTCAAATCTTAATCCGGAGACTATCTGCCCGGTTTGATTTTCTGTTACCATCCTATTATGGAGTAAACCGGTGTTTATCACAGCCCGACACGGTTTTATCATAAACCGGCACAATATGGAAGGAGTTATCAGTACTCAAGATTGGGGTTATCACCTTTACTACAAAAAGTTGGTAAAACCAACAATGTGATTCAATGTCACAGGTATGATCTGTTTCATATTTGATTATTCTTAAGGGCAGCCTTGGTTATAAACCCGGGTTATATGTTGGGCATTATGACCCGTCCGGCAGTAAACCGCCAGGACACTTTAAACTTGTTTTATGCAGAAACAGGTTTGTTAAACCGGCCTGGCTTTGGACTATAAGTCGCCAATATATATATTTGGATTGCGCCATTGGAATCATGCGCTTATAAATCATTGGGTCATATCCTATATACTTAAGAAGTTCATCCCCACTACTTGATTTATCTCAACATGCAAAGTAGACACGTCAGCATCCAATCACAGCTAGCCACGTCACACATCATGAAGTCCCACACAGCCCACCTCCAGAGGTCATTTACTCAGAAAAAAAAATCTGTCTCAATCATTCCCCACGCGGCCATGCCCTGGTCAGACCAGGAGAATCCTGTGATTTTTTCTACTCCGACTCCTCCTCCTCTAGCCGCGAGCCTCCCTCGCCGGTGGTCAGCCACCTCCTTATCCGATTCCTCCGCCGCGGACCACGGATGGCCAGATCTGCAGCTCATGGGTTGAACCCCTGCACTGCAATCCCCCTTGCACTGGCTCCACCTTTCTCTTCCTCTTCCACTTCCTCTTTCTCTTCCTCTTCCCCTTCCTCTTCCACTTCCTCTTTTAATTGCCAACCAGTCCGGCCTCCCGGCCCCATCTTCTTGGTTCACCTAAGAAATCTTCCACCTGTTCAAGTCGCCGGCTCCAAGGCTGCCATCCACGCCAAATCGGTGGCCGCTAGCACTGCGCCCAACAGCCACTGCTCGGCTCCTTGCACCTGCCGCTGCTCGACGGATCCGAGGGGGGCGAGAAGGATAGGGCGTGTGGCAGCTGTGAGGGAAAGAGAAGCAGGTTACCATGGGGGCGTGTGGGACAAATCTCTAATGTACCAGGTTAGTCCAAATTACACTCTCGCCGACTCCAATCCTCATCTATTGTCTTGCTGGTTTGCCACTGATCTAGGTATATAAGATGCCATTTTTCATACGTTTGTTGCTTTGTTCATACATGAGTGAATGCATCCACTGCTATGGAACCATGTACATAATTTTTTTTGCATTCCTCTGAATTCCATTGACTCGAGTGAATGCATGCACCCAAATCTGAACATTATTTTTATTGATTTGCACATACACCTACAAATCTTTATCCTGTTGGACTCATTGAAAACACACAGTTCTTAAGATTCCTGTATATCTCATTTAGACTTGAGGTGGCTACTTCTTATTATTCTCCATGTATCAGTTCCCTCGATGATACAGTTTATTTATTATTGTATTACCTTCAGATCTAATGGTTACAACTTTTATTGTCCTGTGTTTCAAGGTTCAACATAAGCATCTGGTGGATTGGTAAAATATGCCTGAGTTTCTTTTTTGACTTTTCAGGATCCTTGCTTGCTGGCATGCACATCAATTATTAGCCAAAATTTAATACTAAAGTGGGTGAAGTTTCTGCACATGGTTGTTAGTCAGCTGTAAATATTGCAGCATTTCAACCAAGTCTATAGAGGCAAGTAATTTGATTGCCAGGTATATCTACACATGGAATTATAAGTTGGGCAGTTTATGTTTATCAACATGTGATCCTCTTTTTTCATAGATGATCGTCTTAATGTGTTCAACACACTGATTAGATTTTCGTCAACTGTTTTAGTATGCTGTTTGTGGCTTTTATGGCTGTCACATTTTGGCCTGACAATAGTTTCCTACATCATTATTGCCTATAGGATTCCTTCGCTTGAATCGTGGTCTATAGAACTATTCTGCAAGATTTGGTATGTACGCTCCCTGTTGGTCTACTACTCAAATCTGAAAATTTTGTATGTCCTTGGTAACAACTTATTCCTCTCACTATTTATATATTTTGAACCCACTGATATCTTTATCACTAATGCCATCCTCCTCTTCTTTTCATCATAGCCAAGAATCAACAACAGGCGCACCGGGACATTCACAATATATGCTAATGACCACCAAATTTCACCTTCATCCAGTGTTGTAAATCAATAAAATAAATATATACTAGGATCTGAATTTCAGTCATTTTGGTAGGGCCTCAAAAGCATTAGAGTTTCTCATACAACGGTTGCATGTCATGGAAGCAATCTTAATGACTCTAAGCCCATGAAGCGGCGTGGTTGCAAAGAATGACAGGACTGAACGGCCGATGGCCATCATACAATCTGGTAGGTCTATGCCCAATCCTGCTTCTTCTATCTTTCTTTCTTGGATAGAAACTAAAACATTTAAATGTTTCCTTTTGAGAATAAATATAGCGTGGTATATTATTTCTTTCATTATCATTGGTGCATAACTTTATATGACTTCCTTGGTAAGAAACTACTTTGATCCCGCAACAACTGCCCTATTGTTGGATAGATTTGGATTATTCGAACGTCTAGGGAATGCATAATGGCTTAAACAAGAAGGTAAGTAATGAATTTGCGCGGGGTAAATATTCTGGATGTTTAAAGACGTGACATTGTCCAATAACATGTTGAACCCAACTATCATCTTGAGGGTTGTACCAAGATCATGTGGTTTTCACTTTCTCTCAGTTTACTTATGTTACTAATGCATGTTTCTTCTTTAGTACGAGTATTAATATTGTCAGCCATCATTCCTTGACTATTAGGAAAACTGAAGAACATATATATCTTGCAAACAATTTGTTCCAAGTCTGCTGAATACATTACCAAGTGAGTTGAACCAAGGATTCCCCTGCTAAATTTGTGGTTGTACCTCTTTTTCCCTCCTGTACCTATCTACCAATTTTTTTGTTCACTTATCTGACATTTAAAATAGGCCATATAGCCTATAAATAATCATACTGTCAGAGAAAGCTTGGAGCAAGGGAGCTGTCAAGTGCATATTTTTTTGCACGATGTACATAGCTTTTAAGGCTAGCAGAACCTTAAGAAAAAGCTTAAAGCAAGGATGCATGTAGATCTGTCAAGCATGCATGTACATGTAGTGTTTAAGGCTACCAGAACCTTCATATGTCCATTTGTTGTATATAGTTATATCTGATGATATTGTATGAAGATTAGTTGCTCTCTATTGGCCAAATTACGGCTGTAGTTCCACATGTTTGTCAGACATGGAAATCCTATGGGAATTTTTATTGTATAATAATAATAGTTACTAATAATTATTAGTCAGTATTTGGTTTTCATTTGACAGTACTTGCCTTTCATTTGACATGCCTCATGCTTCCACGCTTAGAAAAATAATAAGGTACAAGTTAACCTACTAATGGTGTCCTACACAAATGTCCCGCAGCAACGCGCGGGGTATTATCTAGTTATTCAAATAGCCAAACTTGGCTGAATTTTCATTATGATATTGAATGAATAAGGTTTTCATACCGGATTATATTATCTTGAATAGCCAACATGGCTGGATTTTTATGGTTACTAATAACCAGTATTATTAAGTTTTCAAAGTCGCTTTAGCGCAATGGCTATTATTTTATCAAAGGATATGATTTATTCTACAATGAAAGGAATAGTCCCGAGTCGTTGCAGGCTTACAACCCGGCACTTGGGGGCTACATTATTCAAATTGAGATTACATGCAAGTCTCATGTCGCTGCAAGCATGCACCATGACACTTGGGGGCTAATGCAAAGTCATTTTTACTAGTCTTATTGAAGACCCGACTCATCATATTATAATGAGCCGACCCTTGGGGGCTACCAATTGCTCCTGTCAACAATTCAAGGTACACAAGTTTTCGTCCATAATATTGAAGAATCCATTGCTCAGTTGGTAAAGCACAAAGCTCTTAACCTTGTGGACGTGGGTTCAAGCCCTATGATGGAAGCTACATTATAATATGTTATTTTCATTAAAGTATATATATCAAGTCCCGGTTCAGTATTATCTTAACAAATCGGCCCTTGGGGGCTACACTGGTTGAAGTTTTTATGAGCATCAAGCAATTACAAGTCCCAGGTTGCTGCAAACATGACAACCCGGCACTTGGGGGCTACATATATGGAGTATTCAGTTTTGAGATGAACAAACCAGAGTTCTTCAAGGTTGAAACACTTATTGGAGCAAGTCTTAAGTTATCACTATGTTCTCCTCTTAATACTTAGGGGCTACAGGTATTATCCATATAAAGGAGGAATATCTTCATTTTATCAGTTTTGAGCAAATCAGGAAGATCAATTACATAACCCAGTGTTGACAACAATTATGACCCGGTGCCATCAATATTTATAAACCGGCCATTTTGGTAATATTAAACCGGCAAGTTTTACATCTTCAAACCGGCTGAATATCAGATAAGTATTTCAAGACCCATATTTCTTAAACCGGCGCTTTGGGAGCTGAGTCAAAGGAGTTATTCTTCACAATATTTCTCTGTGACAAACCAATGTCGGCAAATTGATTATGAAGCTGGTCTGTTGACCCAGACTTCCCAGAAGGAGGAAATAACAAGGACTTAAGGGTGATCAGGTGCCGGTTTACAAAGAATTCTTAACCCGGAGCATAACCTGTCAAATTTGTTCTTGTGTTTATTTTGCAGCATAAGTTTACCATGGATAAATCCAAGCTAAACTTGGGGGCTAATGTCGGGGATATACCCCGCGGCGTAAACCGGTCGGAAGTATAACCCGGCCGGACTTGGCAGTTTACTTGAGGCCCGGCTGAGACTTGACGATTCACTAGTGACCCGTTTGGACCTGGCGGTTTATGATTCATTGGTAATCCGGCAGGCGGGTCAGAGGAGCGACAAGACCCGGTGGCCCAACGGGCGGTTCATGAAGGCCGGTTCATACTATGGTGGGCCGGTTTAAGAGGAAAGGCATGAGGAATATTTGTCTACAAAGAGTTAAGACCTGGACTTGTATCCGGTTTGTATTAGAGATAGACTAGTCCTAATCCTAATAGGACTCCACATGTAAACCGCCCCTTCAACATATATAAGGAGGGGCAGGGCTCCTCAAAGGGGGACAAGATTGACAAGTTCCACAAGTTGGACGAGTTAGGTTTAGACAATAGCTCTCGAGATAGAGCACTCTTGTAACCGTGGTCATCTTCATCAATATCAATGAAGCAGGATGTAGGCTTTTACCTCCACCGTGAGGGGCCGAACCTAGGTAAAACATCGCGTCTCTCGTCCCGCTCAACCCCTCTCAAGCTACCACATAGATGCGTTGGCCTCGCGACTAAGTCCTGACACTAAGGACATCTGCCGTGACAATTCCACGACACCCCTGGTATTCGGAGGGACGAACTTGGGGCGCTATACACGCCTAAGCCGAACAAGGCTAACTCCTCGCCCGAAGCGGAAAAAGTCTTTAAGGACTTGAGACCTCTCGAACAGCGACCAGTCTCTCGCCTTATCATGATAGTCAGTTTTTGGCTTTCTCTACTAAGGTGCTCGTTCGGAAGAACCGGGACACAATCGCAGCAGTTCTCCCATCGCTACCTTAGACGATATAGCGGAACATAAGGTACCAAAGCATGGGATCCGATCAACCCAACATTTGACCCAAGACATGATTCGGAGCTGATGCATATAATGCTATAAGTTCGGGGTGCCGCACTGTCGAAAGTGTTCGGACTTCTTGCGTCGTATTACGGGGTAAACGAGAGCCCCTAGCGTACTGTCTGCACCCGAGCGTGCAGGTTCGGAATGTCCTAAATGGACATACAAGAGAAAGAGAAAACCTTAAATAATGCAATGACAGATTAATAATATGCATTGTTATTTGGATAATACGTCGAAGCGTACTGGTACAAGTAGTGCAATAAGCATAGAGTAGGACAATTAGAAATGTCCTATCCCAAGGCAAGCTACGCATAAATAGTGAAAAGCGGGTATACCAAGTATTACTAGAGACCACCTGGTGGTTCCCGTGTTCATCCTATCTTCTTGCCGCCTTGGTTGTTGCTTCCGGAATGTGTCCAGCAATCGGACTGCCGGAAAGGGCTTCCGAAGAGTTAGGCCCTGAAAGAGAAAAGGAATGTCAAAGGTATACATCCCCTGGTGTGGTTAAGCCACAATGCGGGGCGTGTCCTGATTGTGCCCCCGCCTATGTCCATGGTATTTTCAATGCGTAGTTATGTACGCGCGGCACGAATTTATTCGCTGCATTGGGACTGGGACGGGGGATGGATTGCTAGGCGAGCGCTGATTGCGCCAGGCGATCCTGTTGCAGATTGTTCCGGACTCGCTTGAAGGTGTCCGGAGGCTGTAACACCGAATGAGTGGTCTTCCTGAACAAGCTGCTTTGTGCCTCAGCTGCAAGGGCTGCAGTGTGCTCCTCTGTATGGAGCGAGCATTCTATGTTTCCATTTACTGTTATGACCCCGCGGGGTCCTGGCATCTTGAGCTTGAGGTATGCATAATGCGGCACTGCATTGAATTTTGCAAATGATGTCCGTCCGAGCAGTGCATGATAGCCACTGCGAAAGGGGACGATGTCGAAGATTTACTCTTTGCTTCGGAAGTTATCCAGTGATCCGAAGACCACTTCCAGTGTGATTGAGCCTGTGCAATGGGCCTCTACACCTGGGATGATGCCTTTAAAGGTGGTTTTGCTGGGTTTGATCCTTGAGGGTGAAAGTCCGTTATATCGACTAGAGGGGGGGTGAATAGGCGATTTTTATGAAATTCTTCACTGGGGAATTTGCCGGTGAGGAAATTCCTTAGTGAAGAACTACCAGCAGCGGAATAAGTACTCAAAAGTAAACATAACAGAATACAAGCATAGTCATCATGATGAAATGAAGACAGGCACAGAGTACAGGAAGCGTAATCACAGGATAACACAGGATGAAGACAAACAGACTGAAGAAATTGAACTGAGGAAATTGAGAAAGTCTTCAGTCAAAGTCTTCAAACACAGATATGAACAAACATACAACACAGCTATGAGGAAATGAAAGAGTTGAGGAAATAGAACCAGTAAGCTCGGTGAAGACAATGATTTGGTAGACCAGTTCCAACTGCTATCTCAGTTGTACGTCTGGTTGGAGCGGCTGAGTATTTAAACTCGAGGACACACAGTCCCGGACACTCAATCAAGGACACTTAGTCCAAGACACACAGTCCTCACCGTATTCTCCTTGAACTAAGGTCACACAGACCTCGTCCAATCACTCATGGTAAGTCTTCAGGCGACTTCCAAACCTTCACAAACTAGGTCACTCGGCGATCCACAATTCCTCTTGGATGCTCTAGACCATGACGCCTAACCGTCTGGAAGAAGCATAGTCTTCAAAGGTAACAAGCGTCGGATCCACTCAGGATCAATCTCTTCAGTGATGCTCAATCACTTGGGGTTTGTAGGTGTTTGGGTTTTGGATTTTTGGTTTTTCCTCACTTGATGATTTTCGCTCAAAGTCCTCGGAGGATGGTTTGCTCTCAAATAACAAGTGTCAGTTTCTCTCAGAGCAGCCAACCAGCTAGTGGTTGTAGGGGGCGGCTATTTATAGCCTAGGGAGCAGCCCGACATGATAAGACATAAATGCCCTTCAATGATATGACCGTTAGGTGGATAGATATTTTGGGACAGCTGGCGCATAGCACAACAACGGTTGGAATTTTGAGTAGCAAAATACTCAGGGCTATCATGTTCCTCACTGTGTAGGCAATCCGCACTGGCGAATTCCTAACTCCTCAGTCAGGACAAATTCCACAGAGACCAGAAGAACTTCGTCTCTGTCACTAAAGAAATTGACTGAACTGTATGAGATTTCCAATGGCTTCACTCGAAGGGATTGGTAGGTGTAGGATTTTGAGTTGAGCATCACATGGAAACTTTTCCTTAGTATTTCCTTGACCCCCTTTAACAGTACGGTGTTTCCTATGACTCAAGAAAGAGAAAAACAAAACTATGAACACGAAAGTCTTCAAGCTTCATATTTCTCGCATGAATATCAAGTCTTCACGGACACACCAATTTCTTCACTTTCAAAGTCTTCATGAAAGTCTTCAGAAATACCAAAATCTTCAGTCGAAGATATTCATTTTTAGGGGTCGACTTTTCCTGTAAATATTGAACTCCTCATAGACTTATAGACCTGTGTACACTCACACACACATTAGTCCCTTAACCTATAAGTCTTCAATACACCAAAATCACTAAGGGGCACTAGATGCACTTACAATCTCCCCCTTTTTGGTGATTCATGACAATATAGGTTAAGTTTTCAACGGGGATAAACATATGAAGTGTAAATACTGATATTGAGGAATTTGATTGCAAGATATAGAAGAACTCCCCCTGAAGATGTGCATAGTGAGGAATTTGCTTTTGAAGTAATGCACACTTGAAGAGTTGAATCATGGAGATCTCCCCCTATATCTTGTAATTCATACACGCATTTAACATATAATATGAAGAATTTGAAATGCATGATGAAATATGGTGCCTGATGAAATTCAGCATGCGTGCAATAATATTAACAAGGAATAAGCATGCAGAATAGTGCATCAAGAGTATCAGAGCACAATGCATCAAAAGTATCAGAGCACCATCGGGTTTAAGATTACAACTTGATCCAATAAAGTTTCAGAAGAACGAGAGTTGTAACTTAGCAAAAAAAACGCCCATATAGTAGACCCGCTTGAAGACTAACTCATATTTCTCCCCCTTTGTCATCGAATGACCAAAAGGATCGAAAATGAGGACTAACGCCCCTGAAGATAATCATGTTGATGAAGGAGCGCCAGCGTTGTTGGGGTCGTTGGTTGATGTAGGGCCTGCCGCAGTGTCGTCCAAATCTTCATGTTCATCAGTGTCGCGCGATGAAGAATATGAGCTGGCCACCAGAGAAGGAACCTTGACCTTCTTGAATTTCTTCGGTGGAGGTGCAGACCAGTCAAAATCTTCATTAAGACCCATGTTCTTCAGATCTTCTTCACCATACAGATGTGACAGGATTGCCCAGGTGCGACCGAAGACTTGATGGAGGTAGTAGTGGTTTTTCTTCACTGCATTGTGTGTGGCAGTCATGTTGTGAAGAAGTGAACCAAACTGACGCTTAACCCATTTGTGATTTCGATCCACCTTCTGGTGAAGACTAAGCAGAAGTTCACGGTCAGCCATCACGCGCGGAGCAGTGGCTTGAGGAGTGGACTTGGGTGCATTGGCAGAGTCATGTGTGGCAGAGTCATCATTGGTGGAATAAGATGCAGCTTTGCGAAACTGACCATCCAATGGACGAATGCCTTCATCAATTATAGCTGGTGCTTTGCCCTTTCCATCAACTGAGGAATATGTCTGCTTGAGGACTTCAATTGGGGGCAAGTAGCTGAGATGATTCTGGAAATCAGCTTTGTAGTTGAGTGAAGAACTTGTCCTGAGGAATCTCATGATCCAAGGTGCATAAGGCTTCAGCTCAAATGGAGACAGTGCAACATTGGCCATAGTCCTCATGAAGAAATCGTGATAATTGACAGGAATGCCATGAACGATGTTGAATACCAGATTCTTCATGATGCCAACAATTTCCTCATCAGATGAGTCATGGCCTTTGATAGGACTGATTGTCCTCGTAAGAATACGATAGACAGTTCTGGGCACGTACAACAATTCCTTCACGAGGAATTTGGTTCTTGGTGCTTGACCTGACTTCAAAGGTTTCATCAGCACCTGCATGTAATGATGTGTGAACTCAGGTTCACTGTAGATGCAACGAGCTTCTTCAAGGGGAGGACTGAGTGGTAGAGCATGAAGCAATTCAGAGGCTGGTGCGGTGTAGTGAGTGTTTTCAGACATCCAGTCCAGCACCCATGAATTCACATCTTCAGCATCTCCGGTGATGTGCAGCGTTGCATAGAATTGAAGAATCAGTTCTTCATTCCAATCGCAGATGTCAGAGCAAAAGTTGAGCAGCCTAGCGTCGTGAAGAACACTAAGGACTGGTGCGAAGCACGGCAGAGATTCCATATCCATGTGAGGAATATGCTCATGGTAGAAAATCTTCTCCTTGTTGAACAACACTGAGGAATAGAAATTGGCTTGACTAGCAGTCCAGAAACGCCTCTTCCTAATGCGAGCAGAGTCATATGGGTTGTAATCTTCAAAGAATACATGCTAGCCGAAGAAATCATCTGCCTTGAACTTTTGCTTGCGTGAGAATGGGCCCTTTGGCTTCGGCAGAGGAGTGTCAGTGAGTTGCATCACAACCTCAGGAATCTCAATTGTAGGTTCTTCAGGCTGAGGAATTTCTGGTTCCTCCTCAGTGGCAGTCTGCGTCGTTGGTTGTTCAGTAGCAGCAGTTTCTTCAGCGCTAGTGGCTGGAATTTCCTCATGGACAGATGCAGTGGGATGAGTTTCTTCAGAACCCATGGGAACAGTTTGTGTGGGGGACTGAGGAATTTGCTGTAGAGGGGTGAACATTGGAGTGTTTGGATGCTGACTTTCCCAGAATTCATCACTGATTACAGGTGTGGAGCAGCCAATGTCCACATCTTCATCTTCCATTTCTTCAACGCCAGCCTCTTCAACTGTGAACTAAAGCATAGGCAAGGAGATGGTAGGTGTTGAAGGGATCGCATCCACTTCAATTTCTTTATCCAACGTTTCAGACGAAGCAGCAGAATGAGTTGCTTCATCAGATCCGCTGGGGGTCACATATTCTTCATCAAAAGGAACAAGGTCCTTTGATGGCCTGGTTGAGATGGGAACATCATCAATCGGATGTGCAAATGAACTTGTCATAGGCTTCATTTTCTTCAGAGCTGAAGAATCTGAAGTAGCTGATGCTTTCCTTTTCTTCACTACAGCACGCTCTGCAGCCTTGGTCTTCTTCACATCCGATGCAGATGGAAGGATTGGAGTTGAAATTGGTGCAGGAGCAGCTAAGGAATCTAGTTGATTTTCTTTAGGCACAACTGATGCAGTTGCCCTGAGTTCTTCAGTTTCTTCAGGCACACCACTAGTGGGTGCCCTGGCAATTTCTTCAGCGGCTGGAATGCAGTCATCAACCCTGGAACTCACATTATCTTCAGCAGTGTGATTGTCATCAGCGGTGCTGGAATTTTCTTTAGTAGGTTGAGCAGATGCTTCAGCCTGAGGAATTTCCTGTTGCGTTGGGGTTGCAACATTGAAAGTGAAGTTATCCGCAAGTTTCACAAAACGAACCTTAGCTCCAAGCCAATCAGCGCGATATGCTTCAAAGTCATCACTGAGTTTCTTAATCTCAGTCTGAGTAGTGACAAGTTCTTCAGTTGTCATAGAGACAACGTTTTTCTTCAGATAGCGCTCTTTCTTGTACTGCGCTTTCGATCTTCCTGGCCTTCTCAAATTTCCACTTTTCTTCTTGAATGAAGTGGGTCAGCATGTGACTCTGGCCAGGAGTCAGCTTGAAGTCAGGCAAGGGAGTGTTGGGGTCCTTGTGCCAATCATCAATGTAGTCAAGGATCAGCTTGGGATCCAAAAGCAATGGCACCTCTGATCCTTTGGCTCTAGCGGCCCTGACTTGCCTGTCTTTGATGATTTCTGCAAGTTCATCATCATCAGCTTCGTCTTCATCAGACGGCACTTGGAAAGCGACTTGCTTCTTTTGAGGACTTGGGCGTGGACCTCGTCCAGCAGTGGCCTTTGTCTTGAGCAGTGAGGGGCCAGCTGAGGAACTTGGTGCAGCTGAGGAACTAGCTGAGACACCTGGGGCAATGGAGATGCTGGCAGTCCTTTGGCACGAAGCGAGATGCACAGGTGCTGAGGATTTGGTCGGAACAGCTGAAGGCTTTGGCGGAGGAGCTAGGGACTTTGGAGGAATAGGAGCAGCATGAGGAATTGGCCGTGAGGGCTTTGATGAGGAACTTGGCCTGGATGCAGGCTTCTTAGACATAGCCTTCTTTGGCTTGACAGCAGAGGCCTCAGCAGAGGTAGCAGCAGCAGCAGAGTCTTCATTAAATTTCCTCACTGCTTCTCTAGCTTGCTTAGCCAGCTTGGCTTGGCGCTTGGCCCATTCATCAGGATAGTCCTCACCGCGCTTGAGGCTGGTGGGATCTGCTATTTGGCCAGGTGCCAATGGAGCTCTTGGGCATGGAGGATTGAGTGCGAATTTCTTCATGTACTTAGGAGTGACATATCTGTACTCCCTCCATTCTCTTGCCCATCTCCTCTCTATCTTCTGAATGCGCACTTTGTGCTCATTCTTGGTTTCCTCAGTAGGTGTGCAGTACCCAGCATATATGTCATCAGGGATCTCAAACGCTGTATTTACCTCAGGCCTCTTTCCTTCCTTCTGTGGCCTTTTACCATCAGTCATTTTCTTCAGTTGAGGAATTTAAACAATCGAATTCTCTGAAGAAGTATGCAACTTTTCTTCGAGGAACGCTGCAAATGAGTTAAGTTGATGAGAACCTAGTGATTTAGCAGCTGACATGTGTACCTGTGAACAGAGTATAGTTGCGATGAATTTGGAGAGGTCATATGCATTCTCAGAAGGTTTTTCAAAAAGAACGAGTTTGAGGAATTTGACCGGATGAGTCTTGAAGATTTTCACTAAGCGTTCTTTGTCTCAGGTTCCAGAGATGTGTAGATTAAAAAATCCACACATTTGAGGAATCTTGAAGAAACAACATGGCTTAGATAAACGAGTCAAGAACAGATGACTTGTGAGGTGTTTAGTGTGTGAATCCATGAAGAAAAACACCTTTGAAGATTTTGAAGATAATCATTCGAATCAACGAGGGTAGTAAAAGTAACTTTTAATTACCCTGGACGAAGAACACGACGAACTGGAGTGAGGAGATGTGAAGTTCGTCTGTGCAGATCTTCCACGCCCTAACTTGGCGGAGGAAGACAGCTACGGCGATGGCGGAGTGAAGATGTCCGCGGTCGGCGCGAGTACGTCGGCGACGAGGTCGAGGCAGTGAAGCTCTTCCTCACCGGCGGCGATGAAGTAGCGGCGGCGCTAGGGTTTGAGAAGCTCGAGTTGGAGAGAGAGGTTGAGTGGAGTAAAATAAGTGAGCAAGGGAAGGAGGGGTATTTATAGCCACGGTGAAAAACTGCTCGCCCGAAGAAATTGGACGAACGTGCCCCTGACCCTTCTCATTCGCATGACATGTGTCACCCACGTAGTGAGAGGTGGAGATCTGTAACATCCCAAATTTTTAATTTGGAATGTTATACATTAGATCATCAATGCATATCATATTTTATTTGCTTTTGCTTTTGATCCTAGAAATTTTACGCAACTCAAGGACCCACGGAGAGAGTTGGGGATTTCGTTATTTTCATATTTGAGTTTTCTCAAATTTTGAGAATAGGATCACTTGATTTTAATTATTTTATCATCAATTATTTCTATTACAAAAATATGAGAGAGGGAATAAAATGACTTTCCCAAAATAAAGAAATATTGAGGATTTAATAATAAAATCAAATAAGATTTTATTTCAGAGTTTTTCGTTATTTTATTTTGAATTTAGAAAAATGTGCATTTTTCAAAATTGCATTTAGGCCCCAAATAAATGTTCACCTTGTGCGGCTTGATTTTAGAAGCCCGGGAAAATTTATTTCGGGATTTTTGGAGTTCGTTTAGTATTTATTTTTATTTTTCTTCTGCGCGTAATTATTTAAAAAAAACGAACCGACCTAGGCCCGTGTCCGACTAGGACTCCCGGCCCGTTAGGCTATATAAGCCGGGGTAGAGGCCCAGCCGAACCCTAGCCCCGCCCCAAGCCGCCCCAGCCGCCCCAAGCCGCCGCCGCCGCCGGACGCCGCCGCCGCCGCACGCCGCCCGAGGTCCGCCGCCGCCTCGATTTCCGCGCCGGTTTTTTTTATTTTTTTTCAAAAAACCATTCGGTTTTTCCGTCGGTTTTTTTAGGTTCGTTTTTTTTTCAATAGATCGGTTTTCCGATTTATTTAAATAGCGAGCGTTCGTCTGTTCGTTCGTTCTAGCGAACGTTCGTCGTTTTTCTTTTCCTCGGATTAAATCTGTGATTTTTCTGATCGCGATTCCTGATCCGATTTTCTTTTTAGTATAACTTTTTGCTCGTTTATCGGAATCAGGCGATTCAAGCGCCTAGAGTTTCGTCTCGAAACCCTCTATCCATTTAATCAACTTAAACAAGTTTTTGCTACTGTAAAATTTGCCCTAGATCCAGATTAGTAGACCGAAGTTGTTTTCTTTCGCCGTTTGACTTTCGTTGCTTCATTCGATTTGATTCTTTTTGCAAACCGGAGTTCTTAAGTTGAACCTTCTGGTTAGATCTCTTATTTGAGTTTTACCTATGCATTAGATGAGTACTTATTGTATGCTTGTTTGTTATTTGCGATAGAGTACCCGGAGTGCGCCGCTTGTTACTTCGAATCGCTAGGTTTCCCGGATCATCAGCAAGGCAAGTAACACTTTGATCATACCTTTCCTACTACCCAGTTTTATTGCATTAGATCAATCCTCACACATTGCATGATTAGGATATAATTAAATTGTGGGATGGGAAGTAGATGAGCTAGTACCTATTACCTGTTTATTATCAAACCTTTGGGAGTTACTTCTACGTTTTCTTATTATACCATGCTATGCTAGTAGACGTGGATTGGGTGAGTGATATCCATGACAGATGTGAGTTTGTTAATTAATGGTTTATCTAAGGTGGCAACTTAAACACACATCTGGGTGGATTGAGGCACCTGGGTATTTCAGGACTTGCCTGTTTTCTTTTGGACCGCCACCCAGGCTCAAAGGGATCATGAGACTATTCATACTAGAAACATCCGTGTGCAGCCACAAGCTATTATGGGCTCTAGCATAGTTGACTAAGTCGTGCGAACTCTTACAGTGGTAGACTAGCAGATGTAGGGGATGTAGGTGGTACGGTCTACCCGATCGTAAGGTGTTAGAGCTTCTGAAAGACTATGTCTCGGTCATCCGTCTTCTCAAACACCATGTAGTGCGAGAAACCAAACGGAGGCGATCGAGTCTTGTGGGGAAAAGTGCGCAAACCTCTGTAGAGTGTAATAAACTAATCATGGTTAGCCGTGTCCCCGGTTATGGACATCTTGAGTATCTAGTACCTGGATTATCATGTGAATCTCAACATGTTACTCTAAATTAATTTTGTTGGGTTTTGTTTAATGATGATGCTTAATTGGGATTGAGAATGCTGTCAACCATTCTCAATGTTTAACAACCATCATGATAGTAATTAAATTTATTCCTTTGTAGTAGGAAAAAAGTGGCTTTACGTAAAACTGTAACCATAGAGCTTTCCACCAGTCAAATATGCATATAGTATAGTTGTTTCATTCCATTATTCTCTATGTGTTACCTTGCCAGCATATTCCATGTGCCGACCCGTTTCGGGCTGCAACGTTAATGTTGCAGCTTTTCAGATGACGATTAAGGAGTTTTTAGGTCGTGGTTCTATACTCAGTGATGCCGTTGGAGTTGATGGACTCACTTATCTTCCAAGCCTTCCACTATTATCGTTATTAGATGGCATTAAGCCATATTTATTGTAATAAGTTCTCTATGGAGACACTCGATGTAATAAGTGTGTGATTGCTACTCTGTTATAAATCCTCCAAGTACTGTGTGGTGTCAGCATTACTGATCCAGGGATGACACCAGAGCACAAAGATCAGACTGTTTGAGGTCTGGTCGCTACAAGATCGTGTTACATCGTGGGTGAGTGGATAAGTGTATCGAGGGATGTGGAACGGTTTGAGCGGCAAGACTGAAAATTTCGATAAGATAGGTTTTAAAGTTCCGTTCGCAATTTCTTCAGCTGACAAGGACACGGTGAAGATTTTGAACAAGTTTCAAATAGAACGCACATGAAGAATTTGTGAACAGATTGGGTTGAGTATAGCATAGAGAGGAAGGGTCTGATCACATTCACTTAGCAGAAAACCAACTTGAAGAAATAGCAATAAGTGAATGCTGTAGAGGACATAAACTCATATATATATATAGCCAATGAAGAAAAATGACGGAACCAGTGAAGACTATGCAAAGTTGAAGAATATGAATAATTTGAGGAATTTCAACTTTTGGTGGTGGCGTGACCCACCGTATAAGAATGATGATTTCAGACACCGCGTACAATTATCGTAGGGTTCTGAGAATCAAATTCTTCATTAATTTCTTCACACTAAGAGTGTTATTCTTCATTGATTGAAGTAAAACGTTTCTTCATGTGTTGCACATCTAAGTCATCAATTTTGCATAAGTGTTAGGATGAGTGTCCTTTTCACAGAACATTCGAAGATTCTAGGATATTTAGCTCACACCGCAACTTGCTAAATCTCTTCTCATCCAAGGGCTTTGTGAAGATATCGGCTAGCTATTCTTCAGTCTTCACATGCTCAATTGAAATGTCGCCCTTCAACACATGATCACGAAGAAAATGATGACGAATCTGAATGTGCTTTGTCTTCGAGTGCTGAACTGGGTTGTGAGCAATCTTGATGGCACTCTCATTGTCACAGAAGAGAGGTACATTCTTCATGTTGATGCCGTAGTCCTTGAGAGTTTGCTTCATCCATAGCAATTGGGCACAGCAAGAACCAGCGGCAATGTACTCAGCTTCAGCAGTAGATAGTGATACGCAGTTCTGTTTCTTCGAGGACCAACAGACCAAAGATCGTCCGAGGAAATGACATGTACCAGATGTTGACTTGTGATCCACACGATCACCAACATAGTCAGAGTCAGAATATCCAACAAGATCAAAATCCGAGCCCTTGGGGTACCATAATCCAAGTGTTGGTGTGTGATCTAGATATCGAAGAATATGCTTCACAGCCTTATGGTGTGATTCCTTCGGTGCAGCTTGAAATCGGGCACACATGAAAACACTAAGCATTATATCTGGCCTAGATGCACATAAGTATAATAAGGAACCAATCATGGAGCGGTATACCTTATGATCGAAGTCAATACCATTTTCATCAGTGCACAGATGGCCATTTGTGGGCATAGGAATTTTGACGCCTTTGCAGTCTTGCATGCCAAATTTCCTCAGTACATCCTTGAGGTATTTCTCCTGAGATATGAATATGCCATTGTGTTGTTGACGAATTTGAAGACCTAAGAAGAATTTCAACTCTCCCATCCTAGACATTTGATATTCTTCACTCATCATATAGGCAAATTCATCACTATAACGTTGGTCAGTACAGCCAAAGATAATATCATCAACATATACTTGGCACACAAACAATTCACCATCATAAGATTTAGTGAAAAGAGTAGGGTCGAGTGAACCGGGTTTGAAGCCTTTCTTCATGAAGAGTTCCTTCAAAGTATCATACCAAGCCCGTGGGGCCTGCTTGAGGCCATAGAGGGCCTTGTTGAGTCTGAAGACTTTGTCAGGATTCTTTAGATCTTCAAAACCTGGGGGTTGAGAAACATATACTTCTTCCTCAAGCTTAACATTGAGGAATGCACTTTTCACATCCATTTGATATAGAGTGATATCATGATGGTTAGCATAAGCAAGTAATATGCGAATAGCCTCAAGTCTAGCAACAGGTGCAAAAGTTTCATGGAAATCAATTCCTTCAACCTGTGTGTAGCCTTGAGCTACAAGCCATGCCTTATTCCTCACCACAAGGTCATTTTCATCTTGCTTGTTGCGGTAAATCCACTTTGTGCCGATGATATTGTGCTTGCGAGGATCTGGACGTTTGACCAGTTCCCAAACATTGTTGAGCTCGAACTGATGTAATTCTTCTTGCATGGCCTGAATCCACTCAGGCTCCAGAAATGCTTCATCTACCTTAGTGGGCTTTGTAATAGAGACAAAAGCATATTGCCCACAAAAGTTAGACAAATGTGAAGCTTTTGAGCGTGTGAGAGGACCTTGAGGTTTGATGTCATTGATGATCTTTTCAACTTGCACTTCTTTTGCAATGCGAGGATGAGCTGGTTGTCGTTGAAGAATTTGATCAGCATTTTCTTCAGCACCATTTTCTTCGGCATTTTCTTCAGGTGCATTAGCTCAACGTTCTTCATGTTCTGGAATGAATTCTTCAGCAGATTATTCAGTAGGAATGACATCCTCAGTAGCCTTGAACTTGATAGTTTCCTCAGGTGTTGGTTCATCTATCACAGTAGGTAGGTGCTCTCTTTGCGAGCCGTTAGTTTCATCGAACCGCACATCTACAGTTTCAACAACTTTGTGAAGAACGTTGTTGAAGACTCTGTAGGTGTGCAAGTCCTTTCCGTAACCAAGCATAAAACCTTCATGTGCTTTCGGTGCAAATTTTGAGTTGTGATGAGGATCTCTAATCCAACATTTAGCACCGAAGACTTTGAAATAACTTACATTGGGTTTCTTATCAGTGAGGAGTTCATAGGCAGTCTTTTTGAAGAATTTTTGAAGGTATACTCTATTGATGACGTGGCACGCCGTATCAATTGCCTCAGTCCAGAAGCGACGAGGCGTTTTGTATTCATCAAGCATAGTGCGAGCCATCTCAGCAAGACTCCTGTTCTTGCGCTCCACGATGCCATTCTGCTGAGGAGTGTAAGGAGCAGATAACTCATGAGTAATACCAAGTTCATCAAGATAGTCATCGAGACCAGAATTCTTGAACTCAGTGCCATTGTCACTTCTGATGTGCTTGATCTTCACACCAAAGTTGGTTAATCATTTGAAGACTTCCTGCACTTCATGTTTGTAAGTAGCAAGGTGTACCCATGTGTAGCGAGAATAATCATCAACAATAACGAAGCCATATTGAGATGCTTCATTTGCGATAGCAGAATAATGATTAGGACCAAAGAGATCCATGTGAAGCAATTCAAATGGGCGAGTGGTGGTCATGATAGTCTTCGCTGGATGCTTGGCATTGGTCATCTTCCCAGCTTCACAGGCTCTGCATAGGTGATCCTTGAGGAATTTGACATTCTCGATGCCAATGACATGCTTCTTTTTCGCAAGCGTGTGCAAATTCCTCATGCCTGCATGACCAAGTCGTCGATGCCAGAGCCAGCCTTCTGAAGGTTTTGCAAGTAAGCACACGGCTGGTTGTGATCCTGTAGAGAAATCAACAATATACAGGTCTCCTCTCCTAAAGCCTTCGAAGACTTTGGAATTGTCAGCTTCCATAACCACAACACAACGGTACTTGCCAAAGACAACAACCATATCAAGATCACAAAGCATTGAGACAGACATAAGGTTGTATCCTAAGGACTCAACAAGCATGACTTTGTCCATGTGTCGATCCTTTGTAATCGCAACCTTACCTAGACCCAATACCTGACTTTTGCCTTTGTCAGCAAAGTTGATATGCTTCAGATGCGACGGAGATAATGGAGCATCCATCAATAGATTCTTGTCACCAGTCATGTGGTTTGTACATCCACTATCGAGGACCCACTCAGTGGCTTTCGGTTGATCATCCTGCAGATGAATTAGTGCAGCTTACAAACTCATATACTTCATCAGTGAAGAATATGACATCAATTCATCAGATCAATTTCATCAAGTAAAAGAACTAATAACGCAATATGAGGACGTGAGAAATGAAAGTTCATTTCTTCATGGTTAGCCTGCGTCCTTTCAGGCATGCTCAGGTCTCCAGCAAATTCTTCAGACGATTACGTGCGTCTGGAGACCTGACCCTGCAGAAGAGATTAGTTCTTTTTCTTCACCACCCACATCTAAAGGGGTGGCAAAGAGTTCATCATTCTGCGAGCTCCATACGAAAAGGATGGCATGGAAGCCAGTCCATTTCGTCTCACATAAGAGGGGTTAGAGTAAGCATAAGAGTATGCAGAGAAATTCTTCGAGGACTTATGGACATAATGATTTGAAGAATAATGCACATATCCATAATCCTTAAATCTTCCCTGCGAAACAGACGGGTTAGCATGATGATGTTCATATGAGGACTCTGTTCCATATGAGGAATTTGGTCCATATGAAGAATCTGATCTGGGGTTCCTATTCTTCACAGGTGGCGTCATGATGAAATTCACCTGAAGATTATCAAGACATCTTTTGGGAACCCAGATTTTCTTCATAGGGGAGCCGTTCCTGCAGTTAGTGCCAATCTATCTAGCAAATACTTCACCATTCTGATTTTTGAATAGCTTATAGTTGACTCATCATCAGAATGAGGAGATTCACATGCAAATCCAGATAAGTTAGATGGATCAACTGGAGGTCCCTTTGCAACAACCCATGTAGTTTTGGGGTACTGCTCAGGCTTCCAATATGTACCATCAGCACTGAGTTTCCTCTCAAAGGCGATACCCTCTTTCCTAGGGTTCCTGTTGAGGATCTGCTTTTTAAGCACATCACAAAGAGCCTGATGCCCTTTGAGGCTTTTGTACATGCTTGTCGTGTACAATTCCTTCAGCCCTACATTGTCAGTGATACTAGCAATGTCCTCAGATGAGGAATTAGTGATAGCAGAGGCATGTGAAGAATTTGAAACATTAGCAACATTTGAACATTCAGGTGAAGAATTAGCAGATTCACGTTCAATGCACTTCAAGCATGGTGGAACAAATTCTTCCTGAGAAGCGCTGATTTGTTGAGCAAGTAATGAATCGCGCTCCTTCTGAAGATCTTCATAACTCACTCTTAGCTTCTCAAGGTCTTGCTTTCTTTGAAGAAATTCATAAGAAAGCTTCTCATGATCCGATAAGAGAGTGTTATGTTGATCTTGAAGGGTGTCATACTTAGTATGAAGTCTCTGAAGACTTTCAGCCAAAGCTTTTGACTGATCCATTTCCTCACCCAACATATCATCGCTCTTGTTTAGCATATAGTGAGCTTTTTCCAAAGCTCTTTGTTGTTTAGTAGCAAGGGAAGCAAGTTTGACATAGCTGGGTCCAAATTCATCACCAGATTCATCATCACTAGACTCGGATAGGTAGCATTCAGTTACCTCAGCATCTTTTGCCATAAGGCATGATGCAGAAGATGATGATTCTGGTTCGAATGCCATTGTTTTGAGAGATTCCTTGAAGTCCTCAAACCAAGGATCATGACAAGTTCGATGACCTTCATAGACCTCAGAGAGACGGTCCCAGATGAGCTTCGCATGATCGAGATGCATGATATTCCTGAACTGATTTTGTGACAGGATGGAGCAGATGACATCCTTCGCCGTGAGATTGAGAAGAGTATACTTGCGAATGTCATCAGCATCCGCCATCTTGCACAGATCAGTCAGGCCAATCTCAGTGACGGTCCACAACTCGTTGTTCATCGCCATGAGGCGTTTCTTCATCATGGCCTTCCACTTGGGATACTCGTGACCGTCAAAGATGGGGCATGTCACCTTCGTCATACCTGCAGTCGACATAACTAAAACTCCAGGCGGTTAAACCAAAATCACACAGAACAAGGGAGTACCGAGCTCTGATACCAATACAAAGTGCGTTATATCGACTAGAGGGGGGTGAATAGGCGATTTTTATGAAATTCTTCACTGAGGAATTTGCCGGTGAGGAAATTACTTAGTGAAGAACTACTAGCAATGGAATAAGTACTCAAAAGTAAACATAACAGAATACAAGCATAGTCATCATGATGAAATGAAGACAGGCACAGAGTACAGGAAGCGTAATCACAGGATAACACAGGATGAAGACAAACAGACTGAAGAAATTGAACTGAGGAAATTGAGAAAGTCTTCAGTCAAAGTCTTCAAACACAGATATGAACAAACATACAGCACAGTTATGAGGAAATGAAAGAGTTGAGGAAATAGAACCAGTAAGCTCGGTGAAGACAATGATTTGGTAGACCAGTTCCAACTGCTGTCTCAGTTGTATGTCTGGTTGGAGCGGCTGAGTATTTAAACTCGAGGACACACAGTCCCGGACACCCAGTCAAGGACACTTAGTCCAAGACACCCAGTCCTCACCGTATTCTCCTTGAACTAAGGTCACACAGACCTCATCCAATCACTCGTGGTAAGTCTTCAGGCGACTTCCAGACCTTCACAAACTTGGTCACTCGGCGATCCGCAATTCCTCTTGGATGCTCTAGACCATGACGCCTAACCGTCTGGAAGAAGCACAGTCTTCAAAGGTAACAAGCGTCGGATCCACTCAGGATCAATCTATTCAGTGATGCTCAATCACTTGGGGTTTGTAGGTGTTTGGGTTTTGGATTTTTGGTTTTTCCTCACTTGATGATTTTTGCTCAAAGTCCTCGGAGGATGGTTTGCTCTCAAATGACAAGTGTCAGTTTCTCTCGGAGCAGCCAACCAGCTAGTGGTTGTAGGGGGCGGCTATTTATAGCCTAGGGAGAAGCCCGACATGATAAGACATAAATGCCCTTCAATGATATGACCATTAGGTGGATAGATATTTTGGGACAGCTGGCGCATAGCACAGCAACGGTCGGAATTTTGAGTAGCAAAATCCTCAGGGCTATCATGTTCCTCACTGTGTAGGCAATCCGCACTGGCGAATTCCTAACTCCTCAGTCAGGACAAATTCCTCAGAGACCAGAAGAACTTCGTCTCTGTCACTAAAGAAATTGACTGAACTATATGATATTTCCAATGGCTTCACTCAAAGGGATTGGTAGGTGTAGGATTTTGAGTTGAGCATCACATGGAAATTTTTCCTTAGTATTTCCTCGACCCCCTTTAATAGTACGGTGTTTCCTATGACTCAAGAAAGAGAAAAACAAAACTATGAACACAAAATTCTCCAAGCTTCATATTTCTCGCATGAATATCAAGTCTTCACGGACACACCAATTTCTTCACTTTCAAAGTCTTCATGAAAGTCTTCAGAAATACCAAAATCTTCATTCGAAGATATTCATTTTTAGGGGTCGACTTTTCCTGTAAATATCAAACTCCTCATAGACTTATAGACCTGTGTACACTCACACACGCATTATTCCCTTAACCTATAATTCTTCAATACACCAAAATCACTAAGGGGCACTAGATGCACTTACAGAGGGGTCGATACCCATTTTTCGCACTGTATCCTGATAAAGTAGGTTCAGGCTGCTGACGCCATCCATAAGGACTCGAGTGAGGTGAAATCCGTCAATGATGGGGTCTAGGACCAGTGCGGCGGATCCGCCAGGACGTATGCTAGTGGGTGGTCCCTGCGATCGAAGGTGATCGGACAAGCAGACCATGGGTTGAACTTCGGGGCGACGGGCTCCATCGCGTAGACGTCCCTTAGTGCACGCTTCCGCTCCCTCTTGGGAATGGGGGTTGTGTATATCATGTTTACTGTCTTCACTTGTGGGGGAAACCCCTTCTGTCCTCCTGGGTTCGGCGGCCGGGGCTCCTCCTTGTCATCACTATGCAGCCCCTTGTCCTTATTTTCGGCATTTAACTTGCCGGCCTGCTTGAACACCCAACATTCTCTGTTGGTGTGATTGGCTGGCTTGTCAGGGGTGCCATGGATTTGACACGAGCGATCCAGTATGCGATCCAGACTGGACGGAGCCGGAGTGTTTCTTTCAAATGGCTTTTTCTACTGACCGGATTTAGAGCCTCTGAATCCGGCATTAACTACCGTATCTTCGGTGTTATCGCCGTTATTGCGGCGCTTTGGTCTATTACGACGCTGCCTACCGTTAACGTCTTTGGTATCCGAGGTATCCGGATTCCTTGATGTGTTGTTGCTGCGAGCCAACCAGCTGTCCTCGCCCGCGCAAAAGCGGGTCATGAGTGTTGTGAGGGCTGCCATAGATTTCGGCTTCTCCCGGCCGAGGTGGCGGGCGAGCCACTCGTCGCGGATGTTGTGCTTGAATGCCGCTAGGGCTTCTACATCCAGACAGTCTACAATTTGATTTTTCTTAGTCAGGAACCGTGTCCAAAATTGTCTGGCCGATTCCCCTGGCTGCTGGGTTATGTGGCTCAGGTCATCAGCATCCGGTGGCCGCACATAAGTGCCCTGGAAGTTGTCAAGAAATGCATCTTCCAAATCCTCCCAACTGCCAACTGAATCTGCTGGCAAGCTATTCGGCCAATGCCGGGCTGCTCCTTTGAGTTTTAGTGGGAGGTACTTGATGGCATGTAGATCGTCACCGCGAGCCATGTGGATGTGAAGGAGGAAATCCTCAATCCATACAGCGAGCTCTGTTGTGCCGTCGTATGATTCGATATTTACGGGTTTGAAACCCTCCGGGAATTCATGATTCATAACTTCGTCAGTGAAGCATAGGGGGTGTGCGGCACCTCTGTGCCGGGCTATATCCCGACGTAGTTCATATGAGTCTTGTCTGTTGTATTCGGCCCGGCCGGATTTACTCTTGGTGTATGCGACGCGACGATCATCGTCCCGTGTGGGCGCACATACTTGTGTCCCGTATATTGACCTTGCGATTTTTTCCTTACTGTCCAACATGTCTCGTAGGTCCTCTGTGTTGCCCCAGGCCTTAGTATTTTTGACTGAGTGGCGACGGGGTGTGGTCTGAACTTTAGGCTGAAATGCCTCTCTGGCTCGGCCGCGTAGTGGCCGGTCAGCCGCATCATACACTGGTGAATGATGTTTCCATGCTTCCTCCTCGAGGTGAGGTAGCAACCTGCGTTTCGGGTAACTCTTGGACGGGCGCTCGAGTTCATGCTCCTTGGCCGCAATAACTTCGGTCCATCTGTCTGCTAGCAAGTCTTGATCAGCTTGAAGCTGTTGCTGTTTCTTTTTAGGCTACTTGTCATGGCCATAAGCCGGCGCTTGAAGTGCTCTTGCTCGACGGGGTCCTCAGGCACGATAAACTCGTCGTCGCCGAGGCTCACCTCATCTTCGGAGAGAGGCATGTAATTGTCCTCCTCCGGTTCTCCATCTGCCGCCTGCTCTGGGGGGCTAGCTTGTTCGTCCTCTAGCTCTGCACCGTGCTGGAGGGGATTGTTGTTTTCTTCAGTGCTATCCGGAGTGTTATTATCTCCTGTGCTGGTATCACTGCTCTTGCTGTGGAGGGACTTAGAGCGGCGCCGCTGACGTCGGCGCTTGGGTTGCTTCTTGGAGGGGTCATCCTCTGCTTTCTCGTCGCCATTGGCTTCTTTGGGGGTATCCACCATGTATATATCACATGAGGAGGTGGCGGTCCAGTGCCCCGAGGGCGGTGGATCCTGTTCGTCTACGGATTCATCGTCCATACCGCCGAAGTCTTCGGAGCCGAAGTCGAGCATGTCGGTTAAGTCGTCGATAGTGGCTACTAAGTGGGTGGTGGGTGGGCAGCGAATTTCTTTGTCATCCGCATCCCATTCTAGCCGGACATAGTTCGGCCAAGGTTCTCCTGACAGGGAGAGAGACCTTAATGAATTTAGCACATCCCCGAAGGGTGAGTGCTGAAAGATGTTCGTAGAGGTGAACTCCATGATCGGCGCCCAGTCGGACTCGACGGGCACGGATATGAGCGGCTCGGAGTCCGTGGCCAGAGATGAATTCAGTGGTTTGGCGACACGGCTCTCGTAAGGGGTGAAGTCAGTATCTGGCTCTATCGCCACTCAGAGTGCGGCCTTCATGGCGGGGTCCATCCCTCCGCTCTCGGATGGCGTGACTTGCTCCGGATTGATGGACGGAGTAGTTGCGGATGCGATCTCCCGAATACTGTTCGACAGCAGAGTTACGTCATGCTCGTCAAGACTGTACGGCGCGTTCGACATGGGATCGAATCCGTCGAAGATCAAGTCTCCGCGGATGTCAGCCGTGTAGTTCAAGTATCCAAATCTGACCTGATGGCCAGGGGCGTAGCTCTCAATCTGCTCCAGATGGCCAATCGAATTGACCCGCAGTGCAAAGCCGTCGAATATGAAGATCTATCTGGGGAGGAAAACCTCACCCTGGACCGCATCGCTAGCGATGATCGAAGGAGCCATCGAGCCTTATGGTGACGACACAGTGGAACTCTCAATGAAAGCACCAATGTCGGTGTCAAAACCAGCGGATCTCAGGTAGGGGGTCCCAAACTGTGCGTCTAAGGCGGATGGTAACAAGAGGCAAGGGACACGATATTTTACCCAGGTTCGGGCCCTCTTGATAGAGGTAAAACCCTACGTCCTGCTTGATTGTTCTTGATGATATGAGTATTACAAGAGTAGATCTACCACGAGATCAGAGAGGTTAAACCCTAGAAGCTAGCCTATGGTATGATTGTATGTTGTCCTACGGACTAAAACCCTCCGGTTTATATAGACACCAGAGGGGGCTAGGGTTACACAAGGTCGGTTGCAAATGAGGAGATATACATATCCGTATTGCCTAGCTTGCCTTCCACGCCAAGTAGTCCCATCCGGACACGGGACGAAGTCTTCAATCTTGTATCTTCATAGTCCAACAGTCCGGCCAAAGGATATAGTCCGGCTGTCCGGAGACCCCTAATCCAGGACTCCGTCAAGTGACATGTATGATAAATTATAAATTATGCATGGTGGCTTTGCCACAACTATGTGTAACGCCCTCGATGCGGCTATATCTCCCACGTGTCGAAGCACGACTTAGAGGCATAACCGCATTGAAAGCAATGTCGCAAGTGAGGTAATCTTCACACAACCCATGTAATACATAAGGGAAAGAGATACATAGTTGGCTTACAATCGCCACTTAACACAGTACATGAATAAAGCATTACATCATCCAGATACAAACAAGGTCCGACTACGGAACCAAAATAAAAGAAGACTACCCCAAAAGCTACACAGATCCCCGATCGACCCCAACTGGGCTCCACTACTGACCAACTGGAAACGGAAACAACACAATGGACAAGATCTCCATCAAGCTCCTCCTGAGCTTGGTTGCGTCACCTGCTCGGTAACATCGACACCTGCAAACTGGTTTTGGAAGTATCTGTGAGTCACGGGGACTCAGCAATCTCACACCCACGCGATCAAGACTATTTAAGCTTGTGGGTAAGGCAAAAGGTATGAGGTGGAGCTGCAGCAAGCGACTAGCATATATGGTGGCTAACATATTCGCAAAAGAGAGCGAGAAGAGGAGGCAAAAGCACTATCGATGAACTATGATCAAGAAGTGATCCTAGAACAACGTACGTCAAGCATAACTCCAACACCGTGTTCACTTCCCGGACACCGCCGGAAAGAGACCATCACGGTAACACACGCGGTTGATGTATTTTAATTAAGGTCAACTTCAGGTTTTCTACAACCGGACATTAACAAATTCCCATCTGCCCATAACCGCGGGCATGGCTTTCGAAAGTTCAAATCCCTACAGGGGTGTCCCAACTTAGCCCATCACAAGCTCTCACGGTCAACGAAGGATATTCCTTCTCGCGGGAAGACCCGATCAGACTCAGAATCCCGGTTACAAGACATTTCGACAATGGTAAAACAAGACCAGCAACACCGCTCGAATGTGCCGACAAATACCGATAGGAGCTGCACATATCTCGTTCTCAGGGCACACTCAGATGAGACATCCTACGAGTAAAACCAACCCAATAGTTGCCCCGAGGTGGCCCCGCAGTCTACTCGGTTGGACCAACACTCAGAGGAGCACTGGCCCAGGGGGGTTAAAATAAAGATGACCCTTGGGCAGGCCTACCCAAGGGAAAAAAAGGCTAGGTGGCGAATGGTAAAACCAATGTTGGGCATTGCTGGAGGAGTTTTATTCAAGGCGAACTGTCAAGGGGTTCCCATTATAACCCAACCGCGTAAGGAACGCAAAATCCGGGAACATAACACCGATATGACGGAAACTAGGGCGGCAAGAGTGGAACAAAACACCAGGCATAAGGCCGAGCCTTCCACCCTTTACCAAGTATATAGATGCATTAATTAAATAGGAGATATTGTGATATCCCAACAAAATATCCATGTTCCAACATGGAACAAGCTCCAATCTTCACCTGCAACTAACAACGCTATAAGAGGGGCTGAGCAAAGCGGTAACATAGCCAAACAACGGTTTGCTAGGACAAGGTGGGTTAGAGGCTTGGTTTAACAATATGGGAGGCATGATAAGAAGTGGTAGGTATCGTAGCATAGGCATAGCAAAAGAGCGAGCAACTAAGCAAGCAAAGATAGAAGTGATTTCGAGGGTATGGTCATTTTGCCTGAGATCCCGCAAGTCAAATGGTCGTAGTCGAACGGTTCCTCGCAACGCGACGTTATCGGAACCAACCCGAAGAAACAACACCGGAAAAAAGCAACCAACATAGTAAACAACCACCACATAAGCATGGCATGATGCACAACCAAGTATGATGCATGTCCGGGTTAAATATGCATGGCATGGCAAGATGCACAAACAATCCTACAAATTAAGTGGAGCTCAATATGCAACGGAGTTGCATATTGAAGAAAACACCACATGACTTATTTAGTTCTCTCTTGTTTATGTACCCAACAAGGTTAAATGTTGTTAGCATGGCAAGAGGTGAAGCATGATGAAACTATCTAATCTAGGCAAGTTTAAATGAGGTCGGAACAACAAAACAGCAAATCCGGAAACTCCTCATATGCATATATTAGGTTTGGTACTGTTCTGCCCTAAACATAATTTTAGAGTTGTTAAACATGCAAAGTAAATCCACCATGTTAAACTAGGCATTTTTCCACACCATTTACATATAAAGTTTATTAAATTTGGAGCTACGGTTATTTAGTTATGAAATAAAGCATTTTAGCATGGCATATGGGCAAAATTACACAAACAGCCTTTTAAACATTTTAAACATGGATGGGAAAGACATATTATGAAACTAGATAAAAAACTAAGCATATTTCATATATAAATTGTTTTAATCCGATGCACGGTTGAGAAGTTATTAAATGCATGAAGTATGAGGGTTTTTCTGCAAAACTGTTTAACTGGATAAAAGAACAAATTCGTAGATGCTGAAAAAAACACACGTGGGCCAAAACTGGCAGGCCGGCCCAACAGGTAAAAAAACAAAAGGGGAAATGCCGGGGTGTGGCCTCACCCATGGGCTTCGGCCCACAACGGCGAGGAGAGGGGCGCGCTGGGCCTCGCTGCAGGAAGCGACCCACGCGGTCACGAGGAGGCCGGCTCGGTCTCGTTGAATCGAGACGAACAGGGCAGCGGTTCGAGCTCCTGCTTGATGTAGAAAACGCAGAGGCCGGTGGCGGGGCATGGAGGTCGACGGCAATGGGGAACGCGGCGGCGCAGCAGATCCAGGAAGGCGAGAGGCGGAGGGCCGCGGGTGCCGGGACTTGGCGAAGGGGAAGACCACGGCAGCGGCGGCTAACAACGCGACAGCAGGGCGATGCAGGAGTCGACGCGGTGCTGGACATGGCCGGAAGCAGAGGAGACAAGCAGGGCGGCGGTGGTGGACTCGGGGCGTTCCTGGATGGCGACGAAGCAGAGGAACGACAACATGGCGCGGCGGCGGAAGCTTCTGCTGCTGCTGCTCCAAGAGAGGAAGAGAGGTCAGGGAGGCAGAGAGAGCTTCAGCGAAGGAGAGAAAAAAGGGCAGGGCGGTGAGGACAGCCTGCTGGTTCGTGCGAGGAACGGAGCAACTCCGGCGGAAATCGGACGCCACGGCGGACTCCAACGACTTGGCGGGGCGGCGGGTCGAGGTCGAGGGGCTCCTCCCCTCGATCCAAACGAGAGCGAGGGAGTAGGGAGGAGCATGACGATGGCGTGCTCCTCTCCTCTGGATCGAGCGAACCAGGGGCACGAGGACGAGGGGCTCCGTGGGCAGGAGCTGCGGCTTCGGAGGCTCCAACCAGCGAGGAGACAGGAGGGAAGTGGGTGAAATTTTTTGGATCTGGCTGGTGTTGTGTGGTTGGCTCGATGTGGACTTCGAGGAGGATTTAGAGAGAGGGTGGCGGCGGAAGAAGTGGATGGATGGGACAACTCTCCTCAAAATTAGGGTTGCTTTCTATATATATGTTGTTGGATTAGGTTAGGGGGGCATTCGGTCCGTCCGACCGTAATCGGGCGGTCGAGAATAAATTGGTTAGGGAGTCCAAATAACAAAACGGAGACGTTTTGTAGATGTTTGGGGATGATCCGGATCCAACGGTGACAACTGTCTGGGTCAGGTCCGGGACAATTTCGGACATGCATGCGAGAGGTCTATTGGAACTTGTGGGCTGTGCAGAAGGGCTCGAGCTGAGAGAAGAGAAGAGAGAGAGGCCCGGTGACTGTTTCCGGAGACCAAAAACGTCCGACGTTTGACTGACTATATTGTCGCTATAGTTAATCGTTGGGGCGTCAAACGAACTCCGAATGCGGTGAAACTTGACAGGCGGTCTATCTACACTATAATAAGACCACACGCCAACTTTCATCCCATTCCGAGAACATTCTCCGGACACTTATAAAATAATATTTTGGACATGCCGCGGGCGCGTGCAAGTGTGTCTGGGCTCGGAACGAACAACGGAGGGAACTCGGAGAACCCGGACGAATGCAAGTTTTAAAACATGAAGATGAAATGCAGATGATGACATGGCAAGATGCAACACGCAAGAAAATGACAAGGCAACAACAACGAATAACTGGAGGACACCTGGCGCATCGGACTCGGGGCGTCACACTATGATATCAACTACATGGTCATGCAAGGCAATATGACAATGATGAAGTGTGTCATAATAAACGGAACGGTGGAAAGTTGCATGGCAATATATCTCGGAATGGTTATGGAAATGCCATAATAGGTAGGTATGGTGGCTGTTTTGAGGAAGATATAAGGATGTTTATGTGTGATAGAGCGTATCATATCACGGGGTTTGGATGCACCGGCGAAGTTTGCACCAACTCTCAAGGTGAGAAAGGGCAATGCACGGTAGCGAAGAGGGTAGCAATAATGGAAGCGTGAGAGTGCGTATAATCCATGGACTCAACATTAGTCATAAAGAACTCACATACTTATTGCAAAAATCTACAAGTCATCAAAAACCAAGCATTACGCGCATGCTCCTAGGGGGGTAGATTGGTAGGAAAAGACCATCGCTCGTCCCCGACCGCCACTCATAAGGAAGACAATCAAATAACACCTCATGTTTAAAATTTGTTACACAACGGTCACCATACGTGCATGCTACAGGACTTGCAAACTTCAACACAAATATTTCTCAAATTCACAATTACTCAACTAGCACAACTCTAATATCACTATCTTCATATCTCAAAACAATTATCAAGCATCAAACTTCTCTTAGTATTCAATGCATTTATATGAAAGTTTTTATTATATCAAAAGCAAATTACCATGCTGTTCTAAAGGACTCTCAAAATAATATAAGTGAAGCATGAGAGATAAATTATTTCTATATAATAAAACCATCACCGTGCTCTAAAAGATATAAGTGAAGCACTAGAGCAAATGACAAACTACTCCAAAAGATATAAGTGAAGATCAATGAGTAGTTGAATAATTATGCAACTATGTGAAGACTCTCCCATTTAATAATTTCAGATCTTGATATTTTATTCAAACATCAATCAAAACAAAGTAAAATGACATTCTAAGAATGGAAAACATCATGTGAAGAAGCAAAAACTTAGGATCAACCGAAACTAACCGATAGTTGTTGAAGAAGAAAGGTGGGATGCCAACCGGGGCATCCCCAAGCTTAGACGCTTGAGACTTATTGAAATATTATCTTGGGATGCCTTGGGAATCCCCAAGCTTGAGTATTTGTGTCTCCTTAATTCCTCTCATATCACGGTCTCCCTAAATCTCAAAAGCTTCATCCACACAAAACTCAACAAGGACCCGTGAGATAAGTTAGTATAAACCAATGCAAAAACCTTATCATACTATACTGTAGCAAATCACTAAAATTATTATTCAACATTGCATACTAAATTCCTCTGCATATTTAATAGTCCTATCCTCAAATAGAATCATTAAAGAAGCAAACATATGCAAACAATGCAAACATAACAGCAATCTGCCTAAACAGGACAATCTATAAAGAGTGAAGCAAGATCCATACTTCCCTACCTCCAAAAATTATGAAAGAAAATTCCCACTGTAGTAAATTTATCAGAGATTATTATGCAAAAGTTTTCAACATTTTATCACATTATGACTTTTCTAGGGAATTTTTGCAACAGCGGTAAACTTCCTATTTTCAAACAGCAACATGTGGACTTGTAAAATAGGCATAGTAAAGGCTATCAATGCCACTTTTATTGAAATAAAAGATGAAAACATTGTTCTAAATAACAGAAAGTAAATCCTAACAAAATAAATTGACACTCCAAGCAAAAATACATATCATGTGGTGAATAAAAATATAGCTCCAAGTAAAGTTACCGATGAACGAAGACGAAAGAGGGGATGCCTTCCGGGGCATACCCAAGCTTAGGCTCTTGGTTGTCCTTGAATATTGCCTTGGGGTTCCTTGGGAATCCCCAATCTTAGGCTCTTTCCACTCCTTATTCCATAGTCCATCGAATCTTTACCCAAAACTTGAAAACTTCACAACACAAAACTTAACAGAAAACTCGTAAGCTCCGTTAGTATAAGAAAATAAATCAGCACTTAGGTACTGTTGTGAACTCATTCTAAATTCATATTGGTGTAATATATAATGTATTACAACTTCTCTATGGTTCATACCCTCCGATACTACTCATACATTCATCAAAATAAGCAAACAACACATAGAAAACAGAATCTGTCAAAAACAAAACAGGCTGCAGTAATCTGTAGGTTCCGAATACTTCTGTAACTCCAAAAATCCTGAGAAATTAGGAAGTCCTAGGAAATTTGTTTATTAATCTACTTCAAGTGTAATTGGTATTTATCGCTCTCTGGTAAAAAATTAAAATTATTCTCGTGAGCGCATACTTTTTGTTTTTTACAACAAGATCAAATAACAATCACCCAAGAAGATCCTAAAGGCTTTACTTGGCACAAACACTAATTAAAACATAAAAACGCAATCATAACAGAGGATAGATGATTTATTTATTACTAAGCAGGAACAAAAAGCAAGGAACAAAAATAAAATTGGGTTGCCTCCCAACAAGCGCTATCGTTTAACGCCCCTAGCTAGGCATGACGATTTCAATGATGCTCATATAAAAGATAAGAATTGAAATATAAAGATAGCATCATGAAGAATATGACTAGCACATTTAAGTCTAACCCACTTCCTATGCATAGGGATTTTGTGAGCAAACAACTTGTGGGAACAAAAATCAACTTGCATAGGAAAGCAAAACAAGCATAACTTCAAGATTTTAAGCACATAGAGAGGAAACTTGATATTATTGCAATCCCTACGAGCATATGTTCCTCCCTTATAATAATTTTCAGTAGCATAATGAATGAATTCAACAATATAACTATCACATAAAGCATTATTTTCATGATCTACAAGCATAGGAATTTTATTACTCTCCACATAAGCAAAATTCTTCTCGTTCGGAATAGTGGGAGTATCATAAGAGAGTCGAATACTACAAATTGTTTCCACATTAAAAGAGTAATGTTCAGAAAAAGGGTAATCATAATCATGACAAGTTTTATAATTATAATCATCACTACTTTTTATAGCATAAGTGTCATCACAATAATCATCATAAGTAGCAACTTTGTTCTCATCATAATCAATTGAAACCTCTTCCAAGATAGTGGAATCATTACTAAATAAATTCATGGCCTCTCCAAATCCACTTTCATAATTGTCAAAATAAGATTCAACATCCTCCAAAATAATGGGATCATTACTTACTAAAGTTGACACTCTTCCAAACCCACTTTCATCAACATAACCATCATAAATAGGAGGCATGCTATCATCATAATAAATTTTCTTATCAAAACTCGGGAGGCTAGAAATATCATCTTCATTAAACATAGCATCCCAAAGATTGGGACAAACATTAATTGCAGCAAATATATTCTCAAACATGTCATTCTCATCAAAGATAGCATCCCCAAGCTTGGGCCTTTTCATATCATAAGCATAATTACTCTCATCATTAATAGTATGGATAGCACCAATAGTATCACAATTATCATCATCACAATGAGTAATAGGAGCAACATCATTTGGGAGGGATACATTTTTACCTTTGCTTCTCCGTCTTTTCTTTTTCTTCTTCACATCATGTGTGGGTTCAATCCTCTTTTTGGAGCTCCTTATTGATGAGATTGGTTGGATATAAGGCTCCTCCATTCATCATAAGAAATGATAGGAGGATATTGGGAAGCCTCTTCACTTTCATTAGTATTCTCTTCATCCTCTATTTGTTTTCTTTTCTTTATGTAATTGGCAATATAAGGATTTTCAATGCAATTCACCGCACAATACATAAAAATTTCTTCTAGATCAACATCGAGGAATTTCTCAAGGTTATATTCTGGAATATGCTTAGTTTGATGTTTCATTTCTTCATAACCCAAAAGCAAACTAAGTTCATTATGATGTGCAAGGGAAATCAACTCATCACAATTTTTTGACATGATTCGATCATGAAACAATTTGCATTTTATATTTAAATGACCATGTTCATTGCAAAGTTCACAAGTATGGCTAAGATATTTTAAATTTTTAGCACTAACATCTAGCCTCTCTTGCAACCATTTAGTTTCCAAATACTTATGCCTCTTGCAAAATCTATCTTCCCTGTTTGTGTTGGGGATCGTAGCAGAAATATAAAATTTTCTACGCATCACCAAGATCAATCTATGGAGTCATCTAGCAATGAGAGGGAGAGGGGTGCATCTACATACCCTTGTAGATCGTGAGCGGAAGCGTTCAAGAGAACGGGGTTGATGGAGTCGTACTCGACGTGATCCAAATCACCGATGATCCTAGCGCCGAACGGACGGCACCTCCGCGTTCACCACACGTACGGAGCAGAGACGTCTCCCGTGCCTTGATCCAACAAGGAGGAGTGAGAGGTTGAGGAAGAGAGCTCCAACAGCAGCACGACGGCGTGGTGGTGGTGGAGCGGCAGTACTCCGGCAGGGCTTCGCCAAGCTCTTAACGGAGGAGGAGAGGTGTTGGGGAGGGGAGGGGCTGCGCCTTTGATGTGGTGGTCAGCTCTCCCCTTGCCCCTCTATTTATAGGGGAAGGAGGAAGGGGGCCGGCCCCCTCTAGATGAGATTTAGAGGGGGGCGGCCAAGGGGGTTGCTTGCCCCCCAAGCAAGGGGGAAGGGCGCTCCCTCTAGGGTTTCCCCCCCAACCCTAGGCGCATGGGCCCAAGGGGGGATGCGCCCAGCCCACTTGGGGCTGGTTCCCTTTCCTCTACGTCCCATGAAGCCCTCCGAGAGAGGTGGCCCCTCTTGGTGGACCCCCGGAACCCCTCCGGTGGCCCCGGTACAATACCGATATGCCCCTGAACCTTTCCGGTGACCGTATGACAACTTCCTATATATAAATCTTCACCTCCGGACCATTCCGGAACTCCTCGTGACGTCCGGGATCTCATCCGGGACTCCAGACAACATTCGGTAATCACATACAAGTCTTCCTAATAACCCTAGCGTCATCGAACCTTAAGTGTGTAGACCCTACGGGTTCGGGAACCATGCAGACATGACCGAGACAACTCTCCGGCTAATAACCAACAGCGGGATCTGGATACCCATGTTGGCTCCCACATGCTCCACGATGATCTCATCGGATGAACCACGATGTAGAGGATTCAAGCAATCCCGTATGCAATTCCCTTTGTCAATCGGTACGTTACTTTCCCGAGTTTTGATCGTCGGTATCTCAATACCTCGTTCAATCTCGTTACTCGCAAGTCACTTTACTCGTTCCATAACACATCATCCCGTGACCAACCCTTAGTCACATTGAGCTCATTACGATGATGTCTTACCGAGTGGGCCCAGAGATACCTCTCCGTCATACGGAGTGACAAATCCCAGTCTCGATTCGTGCCAACCCAACAGACACTTTCGGAGATACCCGTAGTGCACCTTTATAGTCACCCAGTTACGTTGTGACATTTGGCACACCCAAAGTATTCCTACAGTATCTAGGAGTTGCACAATCTCATGGTATAAGGAAAAGATACTTGACATTAGAAAAGCTTTAGCAGACGAACTACACGATCTTGCGCTATGCTTAGGATTGGGTCTTGTCCATCACATCATTCTCCTAATGATGTGATCCCGTTATCAATGACATCCAATGTCCATGGTCAGGAAACCGTAACCATCTATTGATCAACGAGCTAGTCAACTACAGGCTCACTAGGGACATGTTGTGGTCTATGTATTCACACATGTATTACGATTTCCGGATAACACAATTATAGCATGAACAATAGACAATTATCATGTACAAGGAAATATAATAATAACCATTTTATAATTGCCTCTAGGGCATATTTCCAATAGTCTCCCAGTTGCACTAGAGTCAATAATCTAGTTACATTCTGGTGTTGATCATGTTTTGCTCGAGGAATAGGTTTAGTCAACGGATCTACGATATTCAGGTCCGTATGCACTTTACAAATATCTATGTCTCCATTTTGAACATTTTCACAAATGGAGTTGAAGCGATGCTTGATATGCCTGGTCTTCCTGTGAAACCTGGGCTCCTTGGCAAGGGCAATAGCTCCAGTGTTGTCACAGAAGAGAGTCATCGGGCCCGACGTATTGGGAATAACTCCTAGGTCGGTAATGAACTCCTTTATCCAGATTGCTTCTTGTGCTGCCTCCGAGGCTGCCATGTACTCCGCTTCACATGTAGATCCCACCACGACGCTTTGCTTGCAACTGCACCAGCTGACTGCCCCACCATTCAAAATATACACGTATCCGGTTTGTGACTTAGAGTCATCCAGATCTGTGTCGAAGCTAGCATCTACGCAACCCTTTACGACGAGCTCTTCGTCACCTCCATAAACGAGAAACATATCCTTAGTCCTCTTCAGGTACTTCAGGATATTCTTGACCGCTGTCCAGTGTTCCATGCCGGGATTACTTTGGTACCTTCCTACCAAACTTACGGCAAGGTTTACATCAGGTCTGGTACAAAGCATGGCATACATGATAGACCCTATGGCCGAGGCATAGGGGATGACACTCATCTTTTCTCTATCTTCTGCCATGGTCGGGCATTGAGCCGTGCTCAATCTCATACCTTGCAATACAGGCAAGAACCCCTTCTTGGACTGATCCATATTGAACTTCTTCAATATCTTGTCAAGGTACGTACTTTGTGAAAGACCAATGAGGCGTCTCGATCTATCTCTATAGATCTTGATGCCTAATATATAAGCAACTTCTCCAAGGTCCTTCATTGAAAAACACTTGTTCAAGTAGGCCTTTATGCTTTCCAAGAATTCTATATCATTTCCCATCAATAGTATGTCATCCACATATAATATGAGAAATGCTACAGAGCTCCCACTCACTTTCTTGTAAACACAGACTTCTCCATAAGTCTACGTAAACCCAAACGCTTTGATCATCTCATCAAATCGAATGTTCCAACTCTGAGATGCTTGCACCAGCCCATAGATTGAGCGTTGGAGCTTGCACACCTTGTCAGCATTCTTAGGATCGACAAAACCTTCCGGCTGCATCATATACAATTCTTCCTTAAGGAAACCATTAAGGAATGCCATTTTGACGTCCATTTGCCATATCTCATAATCATAGAATGCGACAATTGCTAACATGATTCAGATGGACTTCAACTTCGGTACGGATGAGAAAGTCTCATCGTAGTCAACCCCTTGAACTTGTCGATAACCCTTAGCGACAAGCCGAGCCATATAGATGGTCACATTACCATCCACGTCTGTCTTCTTCTTAAAGATCCATTTATTTTCTATGGCTCGCCGATCATCGGGCAAGTCGGTCAAAGTCCATACTTCGTTTTCATACATGGATCCTATCTCGGATTTCATGGCTTCCAGCCATTTGTCGGAATCTGGGCCCGCCATTGCTTCTTCATAGTTCGAAGGTTCGCCATTGTCTAACAACATGATTTCCAGGACAGGGTTGCCGTACCACTCTGGTGCGGAACGTGTCCTTATGGACCTACGAAGTTCAGTAGCAACTTGATCTGAAGTTTCATGATCATCATCATCAACTTCCTCTCTAGTTGATGCAAGCACCTCAAAAACATTTTCTTGATCTGCACCACTCTCCGGTTCAAGAGGCAATACTTCATCAAGTTGTACTTTCCTCCCACTTACTTCTTTCGAGAGAAACTCTTTCTGTAGAAAGGATCTATTCTTGGCAACAAAGATCTTGCCTTCGGATCTGAGGTAGAAGGTATACCCAATAGTTTCTTTAGGGTATCCTATGAAGACGCAGTTTTCTGATTTGGGTTCGAGCTTTTCAGGTTGAAGTTTCTTGACATAAGCATCACATCCCCAAACTTTCAGAAACGACAGCTTAGGTTTCTTACCAAACCACAATTCATATGGTGTCGTCTCAACAGATTTCGACGGAGCCCTATTTAAAGTGAATGCGGCAGTCTCTATAGCATAACCCCAAAATGATAGTGGTAGATCGGCAAGAGACATCATAGATCGCACCATATCCAATAGGGTGCAATTACGACGTTCGGACACACCATTATAATGAGGTGTTCCAGGAGGCGTGAGTTGTGAAACTATTCCACATTTCCTTAAGTGTGTGCCAAATTCGTGACTCAAATATTCTCCCCCACGATCTGATCGTAAGAACTTGATTTTCCTGTCACATTGATTCTCAACCTCACTATGAAATTCCTTGAACTTTTCAAAGGTCTCAGACTTGTGTTTCATTAAGTAGACATACCCATATCTACTCAAGTCATCAGTGAGGGTGAGAACATAACGATAGCCACCGCGAGCCTCAACACTCATTGGACCGCACACATCAGTATGTATGATTTCCAATAAGTTGGTTTCTCACTCCATTGTTCCAGAGAACGGAGTCTTGGTCATTTTGCCCATGAGGCATGGTTCACATGTGTCAAATGATTCATAATCAAGAGACTCCAAAAGTCCATCTGCATGGAGTTTCTTCATGCGTTTGACACCAATGTGATCAAGGCGGCAGTGCCACAAGTATGTGGGACTATCATTATCAACCTTACACCTTTTGGCATTCACACTATGAATATGTGTAACATCACGTTTGAGATTAAATAATAATAAACCATTGACCAGCGGGGCATGACCATAAAACATGTCTCTCATATAAATAGAACAACCATTATTCTCAGATTTAAATGAGTAGCCATCTCGCATTAAACGAGATCCAGATACAATGTTCATGCTCAAAGCTGGTACTAAATAACAATTATTGAGGTTTAAAACTAATCCTGTAGGTAAATGTAGAGGTAGCGTGCCGACAGCGATCACATCGACCTTGGAACCATTCACGACGCACATTGTCACCTCGTCCTTCGCCAGTCTCCGTTTATTCCGCAGTTCCTGTTTTGAGTTACAAATATGTTCAACTGCACCGGTATCAAATACCCAGGAGCTACTACGAGCGCTGGTTAGGTACACATCAATAACATGTATATCACATATACCTTTGGCATTGTCGTCCTTCTTATCCGCTAAGTACTTGGGGCAGTTCCGCTTCCAGTGACCGCTTCCCATGCAATAAAAGCACTCAATCTCAGGCTTGGGTCCATTCTTTGTCTTCTTCCCGGCAGCTTGCTTACCGGGCGCGGAAACTCCCTTACCGTCCTTCTTGAAGTTCTTTTTACCCTTGCCTTTCTTGAACTTAGTGGTTTTATTCACCATCAACACTTGATGTTCCTTTTTGATTTCCACCTCCGCTGATTTCAGCATTGAATATACCTCGGGAATGGTCTTTTCCATCCCCTGCATATTGAAGTTCATCACAAATATCTTGTAGCTAGGTGGGAGCGACTGAAGGATTCTGTCAACGACCGCATCATCCGGGAGATTAACTCCCAGCTAAGACAAGCGGTTGTGCAACCCAGACATTTTGAGTATGTGCTCGCTGACAGAACTATTCTCCTCCATCTTACAACTGTAGAACTTGTTGGAGACTTCATATCTCTCGACCCGGGCATGAGCATGGAAAACCATTTTCAGCTCTTGGAACATCTCATATGCTCCGTGTTGCTCAAAACGCTTTTGGAGCCCGGTTCTAAGCTGTAAAGCATGCCGCACTGAATCAGGGAGTAATCATCACTACACGTCTGCCAAGCGTTCATAACGTCATGTTCTGCTGGGAAAACAGGTGCTTCACCTAGCGGTGCATCAAGGACATATGCTTTCCTGGCAGCTATGAGGATAATCCTCAGGTTACGGACCCAGTCCGTGTAGTTGCTGCCATCGTCTTTCAGCTTGGTTTTCTCTAGGAACGCGTTGAAGTTGAGGGCAACATTAGCGTGGGCCATTTGATCTACAAGACATATTGCAAAGATTTTTAGACTATGTTCATGATAATTAAGTTCATCTAATCAAATTATTAAATGAACTCCCACTCAGATAGACATCCCTCTAGTCATCTGAGTGATACATGATCCGAGTCAACTAGGCCGTGTCCGATCATCACGTGAGATGGACTAGTCATCATCGGTGAACATTTTCATGTTGATCGTATCTTCTATACGACTCATGTTCGACCTTTCGGTCTTCCGTCTTCCGAGGCCATGTCTGTACATGCTAGGCTCGTCAAGTCAACCTAAGTGTATTGCGTGTGTAAATCTGGCTTACACCCGTTGTATGCGAACGTTAGAACCTATCACACCTGATCATCACGTGGTGCTTCGGAACAACGGACCTTAGCAACGGTGCATAGCTAGGGGGAACACTTTCTTGAAATTATTGTGAGGGATCATCTTATTTATGCTACTGTCGTTCTAAGCAAATAAGATGTAAAACATGATAAACATCACATGCAATCAAATAGTGACATGATATGTCCAATATCATTTTGCTCCTTTTGATCTCCATCTTCGGGGCGCCATGATCATCATCGTCACCGGCATGACACCATGACCTCCATCATCCTGATCTCCATCATCGTGTCTTCATGAAGTTGTCTCGCCAACTATTACTTCTACTACTATGGCTAACGGTTAGCGATAAAGTAAAGAAATTACATGATGTTTATGTTGGCACGCAGGTCATAAATAAATTAAGACAACTCCTATGGCTCCTGCCGGTTGTCATACTCATCGACATGCAAGTCGTGATTCCTATTACAAGAACATGATCAATCTCATACATCACATATATCATTCATCACATCCTTTTGGCCATATCACATCACACGGCATATGCTGCAAAAACAAGTTAGACGTCCTCTAATTGTTGTTGCAAGTTTTACGTGGCTGCTATAGGTTTCTAGCAAGAACGTTTCTTACCTACGCCAAAACCACAACGTGATGTGCCAATTTCTATTTACCCTTCATAAGGACCCTTTTCATCGAATCCGATCCGACTAAAGTGGGAGAGATAGACACCCGCTAGCCACCTTATGCAACTAGTGCATGTCAGTCGGTGGAACCAGTCTCACGTAAGCGTACGTGTAAGGTCGGTCCGGGCCGCTTCATCCCACGATGCCGCCGAATCAAGATAAGACTAGTAACGACAAGTAAATTTACAAAAACGACGCCCACAACAACTTGTGTTCTACTCGTGCATAGAAACTACGCATAGACCTGGCTCATGATGCCACTATTGGGGATCGTAGCAGAAATTTAAAATTTTCTATGAATCACCAAGATCAATCTATGGAGTCATCTAGCAACGAGAGGGAGAGGAGTGCATCTACATACCCTTGTAGATCGCGAGCGGAAGCGTTCAAGAGAACGGGGTTGATGGAGTCGTACTCGACGTGATCCAAATCACCGATGATCCTAGCGCCGAACGGACGGCACCTCCGCGTTCAACACACGTACGGAGCGGAGACGTCTCCTGCACCTTGATACAGCAAGGAGGAGGGAGAGGTTGAGGAAGAGAGCTCCAACAGCAGCACGACGACGTGGTGGTGGTGGAGCGGCAGTACCTCGGCAGGGCTTCGCCAAGCTCTTAACGGAGGAGGAGAGGTGTTGGGGAGGGGAGGGGCTGCGCCTTTGATGTGGTGGTCAGCCCTCCCCTTGCCCCTCTATTTATAGGGGGAGGAGGAAGCGGGCCGGCCCCCTCTAGATGAGATCTAGAGGGGGGCTGGCGCCCAAGGGGGTGGCTTGCCCCCCAAGCAAGGGGGGCGCCCCCTCTAGGGTTCCCCCCCAACCCTAGGCGCATGGGCCCAAGGGGGGGATGCGCCCAGACCACTTGGGGCTGGTTCCCTTTCCTCTACGGCCCATGAGGCCCTCCGAGAGAGGTGGCCCCTCCCAGTGGACCCGGTACAATACCGATATGCCCCCAAACCTTTCCGGTGACCGTATGACAACTTCCTATATATAAATCTTCACCTCCGGACCATTCCGGAACTCCTCGTGACGTCTGGGATCTCATCCGGGACTCCGAACAACATTCGGTAATCACATAAAAGTATTCCTACTAACCCTAGCATCATCGAACCTTAAGTGTGTAGACCCTACGGGTTCGGGAACCATGCAGACATGACCAAGACAACTCTCCGGCCAATAACCAACAGCGGGATCTGGATACCCATGTTGGCTCCCACATGTTCCACGATGATCTCATCGGATGAACCACGATGTCGAGGATTCAAGCAATCCCGTATACAATTCCCTTTGTCAATCGATACGTTACTTTCCCGAGATTCGATCGTCAGTATCTCAATACCTCGTTCAATCTCGTTACCAGCAAGTCACTTTACTCGTTCCATAACACATCATCCTGTGACCAACACTTAGTCACATTGAGCTCATTACGATGATGTCTTACTGAGTGGGCCCAGAGATACCTCTCTGTTATACGGAGTGACAAATCCCAGTCTCGATTTGTGCCAACCCAACAAACACTTTCAGAGATACCCGTAGTGCACCTTTATAGTCACCCAATTACGTTGTGACGTTTGGCACACCCAAAGTATTCCTACAGTATCCAGGAGTTGCACAATCTCATGGTCTAAGGAAAAGATACTTGACATTAGAAAAGCTTTAGCAGACGAACTACACGATCTTGCGCTATGCTTAGGATTGGGTCTTGTCCATCACATCATTCTCCTAATGATGTGATCCCATTATCAATGACATCCAATGTCCATGGTCAGGAAACCCTAACCATCTATTGATCAACGAGCTAGTCAACTAGAGGCTCACTAGGGACATGTTGTGGTCTATGTATTCACACCTGTATTACGATTTCTCGATAACACAATTATAGCATGAACAATAGACAATTATCATGAACAAGGAAATATAATAATAACCATTTTATTATTGCCTCTAGGGCATATTTCCAACAGTTTGGTATGTACTTGCAAACTCTATGCACTCCACAAAAATTGACATGCTTATAAGAGATATTTTCATCATAACTAGTGCAATCATCATTAGTACTATGGATATTCAAAGAGTTCATACTAATAACATTGCAATCATGCTCATCTTTCAAAGATTTAGTGCCAAACATTCTATAGACTTCTTCTTCTAGCACTTGAGCACAATTTTCCTTTCCATCATTCTCACGAAAGATATTAAATAGATGAAGCGTATGAGACAAACTCAATTCCATTTTTTGTAGTTTTCTTTTATAAACTAAACTAGTGATAAAACAAGAAACAAAAAGATTTGATTGCAAGATCTAAAGATATACCTTCAAGTGCTAACCTCCCCGGCAACGGCGCCAGAAAAGAGCTTGATGTCTACTACACAACCTTCTTCTTGTATACGTTGTTGGGCCTCCAAGTGCAAAGGTTTGTAGGACAGTAGCAAATTTCACTCAAGTGGATGACCTAAGGTTTATCAATCCGTGGGAGGCGTAGGATGAAGATGGTCTCTCTCAAACAACCCTGCAACCAAATAACAAAGAGTCTCTTGTGTCCCCAACACACCCAATACAACGGTAAATTGTATAGGTGCACTAGTTCGGCGAAGAGATGGTGATACAAGTGCAATATGGATGATAGATATAGGTTTTTGTAATCTGAAAATATAAAAATAGCAAGGTAACTAATGGTAAAAGTGAGCACAAACGGTATTGCAATGCGTTGAAACAAGGCCTAGGGTTCATACTTTCACTAGTGCAAGTTCTCTCAACAACAATAACATAATTGGATCATATAAGTATCCCTCAAAATGCAACAAAGAGTCACTCCAAAGTCACTAATAGCGGAGAACAAACGAAGAGATTATGGTAGGGTATGAAACCACCTCAAAGTTATTCTTTCTGATCGATCTATTCAAGAGTCCGTAGTAAAATAACACGAAGCTATTCTTTCCGTTAAATCTATCATAGAGTTCGTACTAGAATAACACCTTAAGACACAAATCAACCAAAACCCTCATGTCACCTAGATACTCCAATGTCACCTCAAGTATCTGTGGGTATGATTATACGATATGCATCACACAATCTCAGATTCATCTATTCAACCAACACAAAGAACTTCAAAGAGTGCCCCAAAGTTTCTACCGAAGAGTCAAGACGAAAACATGTGCCAACCCCTATGCATAAGTTCACGAGGTCACGGAACTCGCAAGTTGATCACCAAAACATACATCAAGTGTTCTCAAATCCTTAAAGACTCAATCCGATAAGATAACTTCATGTTGAGTGTGGGAATTTGTGCACGGTTTCAAGCCGCACCTAAGGAAAGCCACTTTGTGGCGGTCAAGAGAATCTTTTGATATTTGGCTCATACCCCAAACTTTGTCTTATGGTACCCAAGAGGAGCAAACTTCAAGCTTGTAGGTTATTCGGAATCTGATTTGGCGGGAGACAAAGTGGATAAGAAGTCCACTTCCGGAGGGTGCCAATTTCTTGGTTGCTCTTTGGTGAGTTGATCTTCCAAGAAGTAAAGTTGTGTGTCTCTCTCGTCCACCGAGGCGGAGTACGTGGCCGCCGGTAGTTGTTGTGCACAACTTCTTTGGATGAGGCAAACTTTAAAGGATTACGGTGTCATTTGTGACAAAGTGCCTCTTTGGTGTGACAATGAAAGTGCCATCAATATTTCTCTCAATCTGGTTCAACACTTCAAGACGAAGCATATTGAGATTAGGTATCACTTCATCCGGGATCACATTAGGCGAGGGGAGATCGAGCTCAACTATGTCAACACTCATGATAACCTTGCAGATATTTTCACGAAGCCTTTGGATGAAGCAAGATTTCGCGAGTTAAGGCATGAGCTAAATATCATTGATTCGAGCAATGTTGCTTGAACCCTTGCACACTCCACCATACTCAACTTGTTGTCTTGTTTAGGTGTAGGCATGGACATAAGGGGAGTGTTGTTCTCTCAATGAACTCTCCCTCCCCCTGATGAAGCTATGTACCTAGGGTAGGGTCATGGATCTGTCCAAGATACCCTCCCCAAGGACATCTCTAAAGGAACCAGAAGCGGTCGAAGCAGAATCATCATCCACTCGATCGTGAAGCTATGTTCCACTCGACAGTATAGAAGACACTTGACTATGCGAACAACCACTCGACGATACAAGAAACCACTCGGAGTGTTAGAAGGCCTAACGTCACTCAGGATGACAATGGTCGGTCACTCACTCTGTAACCTTAAAGATCCTTTATATCTCTTTATTACTAGCGTTACTAGTAACGCCCTGCCTTAATGTACATTGAACCCCGCGTAATGGAGGGGAGCTGGGGTCCTGGCGCATTCTATATAAGCCAACCCCTCCTCCAGGGCAGGGGTTCGCTCCTTTGGTAATTCACACGCATATATCCAGTCGACCGCCTCCGGGCTCCGAGACGTAGGGCTGTTACTTCCTCCGAGAAGGGCCTGAACTCGTAAAACGCGTGTGTACAGCTCCTCCATAGCTAGGATCTTGCCTCTACATTCCTACCCCCCTATTCTACTGTCAGGCTTAGAACCATGACAGTTGGCGCCCACCATGGGGCAGGTGTCTTAGCGACTTGTTGGAGAAGTTGCAATTTTTTCGATCCCCTTCATCATGGTTCCAGGCGGAGGTTTGGCTGAGGGCTGCGAGATCCGTCTCAGCGCGCTCGTGTTTGTCGCCGACGACTCCGCTTGGCTTCAGGAGGTCCACTCGACGTCGACGCACTCCCCGCCCGCGGGGCGACGCACTTTCGTGCGTGCATCCACGGCGTCCTCCTGCGGCAGCTGTCGACCTAGTATCAGTCAACTCCAGCAGCTTTCCCCCTTCCTGCGGCCCGCCGGAGCAAACGTTCCGGTCGGTCGAGGCTTCAACGGTGGGTGAGGCATGCGATGGCTCGCCAGTCGGCCACCCCTCAAGTTGTGTCAATCGAGCCCGACGAAACTCTCTACGGCCTCTTAGATCTGTCGACTGGCTCCGTAGAGAATGCATCCGAGTGTGACAGCAGCGACCCAGCGGCAGAAGTTTTGATGGTCAATGGACCACACAGTCCTCCTGGCTTCACCCATGAAGACGGAGGCGATGGGGACGGCGATCCATCACGTGTTCATGAAGAGTACCGCCCCGAACCCCTCTCTTCGCAACGGAGGGAGGAACTTCGCCGCCGGAACATGGATGCACTGCATACTCCTATAGTTGGAGAAACCCCTGAGGCCCAGGCCCTGGAGTAGGCGCGCCTGGCCAACTTGGCTGAGCGCACTCGACTGGAGAACCTCCAGGGCGCACTCGACGATCGCGCTCGGCAGCGTGCTCCCGAATCCAGTCGACGCCAACTTTTTCCGCCTCCAACTCATGTATACCGAACCCCAATCTAGAATCTCACAGCTGCAGCCCGGATAGCGGAGTCGATCCAACCTTCCCAGTCAGAAGCTGGCCGAGGTCTGATACAGATCCGAGCTTTGCTCCGTGTGGCGAGAGAGCAGAATACAGCGGTATCTCAGTCGCGGAATAGGATCCATAGCAGATCCGTAGTTGCCGATATAGTTCAGTCGGCTCACAGCCCAAGATCGCCCCCAAGGCGTGAGGGGCGTGGAGATCGACAAGATCAGTACAGAAACCGTGAGCAGTATGAACATCGAGTCGATCGCGATGATCATCGTCGAATGCCCACGCCTCCCCCAAGGAGTGGGTCGTACATGCCTCGGCAACATGATGACAGGCGCCCTCACAGTGTTGGGCGAAGGATTCCAGTCGACCCCAGGGAGCCAGGCTTTGGTGCGAGATCTATTCTCGTTCAGGGCTTGGTCGACAGAAACAGAGCTCACCGAGACGGTCATGACAGAGATCTACCAACCAGCAGCAGAGTGCATGTCTCAGGTCCAGAGTGCTTCAGCAGAGCCATCAGGGCTGCAGTGATTCCCCCCAACTTCAGGTTGGCGACTGGAGTCAGTAAGTTGACTGGTGAGTCCAAGCCTAACACTTGGCTTGAAGACTACCGAGTGGCTGTCCAGATTGGTGGCGGCAGTGATGAAGTGGCCATGAAGCACTTGGAGGGCTTGGCTAGAGCATGGCTGAATCAGTTAGCACCTAGTAGCATTTATACTTGGGAAGATCTCGCCCGAGTATTTGTTAGAACATTAGAAGGTACTTGCAAACGGCCGGCAGGGTTGACTGAATTGCAGTGTTGCGTTTAGAAACCGAATGAGACTTTGAGGGATTATATCCAGTGATGGATCGCATTGCACCACACGGTAGAGATTGTGTCTGATCATCAAGCAATTTGTGCCTTTAAAGAAGGCATCAAGTATCGGGAGCTGAATATGAAGTTCGGTCGGATAGGAGATATGGCTCTGACTCGGATGATGGAAATTGCCACCAAATATGCCAACGGTGAAGAAGACCGACTCCGGAGTGGCAAACACAAAGCAGTCGCCCATGAAGCCGGAGGAGGAAACTCCGGTCGGAAACAGAAGCGCAAGGCCGAGCCAGCTGCTCCTGGTGAAGCCTTAGCTGTGGTTCAAGGAAAGTTCAAGGGGAAGCCCAAAGGGCCGTGGAACCCCAAGAAAGTAAAAGATCAAGATGGAAATGATGTGCTGGATCTGCCGTGCCACATCCACACCAAAAAGATGAAGAGGGTAATTTAATTTACCCGAAGCACACCACTCGGTAGTGTCGACTCCTAATCCAGCAATTCCGAGAGAAACAACCCAAGGAAAAGGAGAAGGAAGCAGACAAGGCTGAGGATGAGGAAGAGGATGATGATGGTTATCCCCACGTGAATTCCACTCTGATGATGTCGGGTGGTAGGTGCGACATATGCCAACGGGTGGCTTATCATTGTAGGAGCCAGTAAGACATCGCCGGTGCCTGGAAACGGGATAAGGCGAAGACATGCACGCCGGCGGATCTTACCCAGCTTCGGGGCTCTCCGTGGAGATAACACCCCTACTGCTGCTCTGCGGGGTCTCCGCATGTTCACTAGATGAATCGAGTAGCAATACAACGCTCCTTGAGCTGTATGGTGGGAGGAGGAAGAAGGGCACGGCAAGCCTGCTTCTTCTCCTTGTGGGATGTCTAGGACTAGTAAGGGGTCGAACCCTTTGCATGGGTGCTCCGGGGGGTTTATATAGGCCTACCCCCCGGGGGTACAATGGTAATCTGACTAGGCACGGGGCCCGGCCGTCTGTGACTGCGCTCGCCGGCTTCTGCGCCGGCTGCTGGGGCCCGCCGACTGGTGGGTCCCGCCGGCTGCCGGCCCCTTGGTCGACAGGCAGGCCCCACTGTCCAGGGCCTGGTCGGCGGCTGGTTACTGTGGCTCCATCTTGTTGACGTGAGCTTCATCGTGGTAAGCGCGGCTACAGTACCTCCGCCTGTCAGGCGATCGTTGTAGCCTTACCGCGTCTTGTCTCCTTAATGGGGCGTCCTCTTCGAGGAAGGCGGCAAGCCGGCTGCAGGGAGCCGGCTCTGTCTTGGGCCGTCTAGTTGGAGGCGTGGCCGCCTTCGGGCGTCTCTCTGCTCAAAGGGGCCCACCGTCTGTGGGCCACGCTGGCGGCCCGTCGTGGGTGATGCCAGGGTCAACATGGCAACAGTGCTGCGCCGGACGGGTCGTGCCTAGCCCGTACGGCGCACCATGCCAGGCGTGCTCCGGGATTCGGGGGTGGCAGGCTTTACTGTAGCCATGCCCCGTCGCACCGCCGTTAGGTGGGTGCAAACTTTGTGGGTACGGTCTTGACCGCTTTATGGGGAGCCGGCTTCTTGGAGTCGGCCTTCTCATGGCCGGCTTCTTGGAGTCGGCCTTCTCATGGCCGGCTTCTTGGAGTCGGCCTTCTCATGAGGGCTAAAGTCGGACCGCCTTCCGAAAGCCGGCCTAGGTTGCAGCCACCTAGGGGAAGGCGGCCCCATGTCTTGGATTCTTGAGAGCCGGGCGGGCTCGTAACTTTTTCAGAAGGGCCAGGGGAAGCCGGCTAGGCTACCCATGGCTATTTACTCCGACAGTAGTCCCCGAAGCTGATTGAGCTCCGAGGTGAGCAGGGGGACGAGAAGCTTGGTCAGCTTCCCATCCTGAAGAGCCGGCTTAGCGGGTGTAAGCCGACTTCAGAGAGCCCCGCGTCTTGTAGGCGAGAGGAGGGGGGCAACCCGCGTGCCGACTATGGGCCCTCCCGCGGCCACGTGGCGGCGAGATCCTGCGAGCACACGCGCGCGACGGGACGCCGCCGCAGGCCCGGGCCCGCCACTCGCGAGCCTTGGTCCGGGCGCGGATCTTCCGTGGCCCACAGGGGCCGCTCGCCTTCTCGAGGCAGTTTTGTTTTGCCGTTAAGGTTCGATAATCGCGGGACGTGGGGAGTGGGCACGATCGATCCCCACGCTTCCCCATGCCGCGCCTCCTCGGCTCCGCCACGTGAGCCTATAAGTAGGGGGAGGAGGGAGAGCGACAGAGGTTCGCACGCTCCCTCCCGCTCCGCCCCTCCTAACCCTCGTCTTCTTCCTCTCGCTGCCGTCGCAGCTTCCCGTCTCAGCGCCGTCGCGTCTCTACACCGCCTCGCTCCCATGGCGTTGTCAAGCTCGTGGGACGGCTCCAACGTCCATGAAGACCACGTGGAGTTCCTTCGCCAGACCCGGCACCTGCCCGGCGCCGACCGCGTACAGGTCTGCCTGGCGCCCGCGAAGGAGATCTCGCCGGCGCCGGAGGAGGGTGAGCGGGTCGTCTTCCGCTTGCACTGCCTGCGCGGCTTCAGCCTTCTGGCGAGCGGGTTTCTGCGCTCTTTCCTGGAGTTCTACAACCTCCAGCCGCATCACCTTACGCCCAATGCGATGATGCTGCTGTCGGCCTTCGTCTCCCTCTGCGAAGGCTTCTTGGGGCTGCTCCCCACGCTGGAGCTCTGGGGAGAGTTCTTCCAGAGGAAGCTCGGCACGGTCGTCGCCGGCGTGCCCGCCCCCTGCGGAGCCTTCATCGCCATGAGGAGGGCGAGCGAGAACAACCCGTTCCCGCCCATCCCCCTGATCCAGTCGGTGAAGGTTTGGCAAAGATCTTATTTCTATGTGAAGAACGTCGCCAAGCAAGGAGACTACATCAACCTGCCGGCTTACGTAGCCGGCCCGCCGGCTGGGAGGAAGCCCTCATGGAGCTTCCGGTCCCAGTCATTGTCTCCGGCTGGGAACGCCGCCATCTCCCGGCTTCGGGTGTTGATTCAGTCGGAAGGCTTGCGCGGGGCCGACTTGGTGGCCGCCTTCGTGGAGCGCCGGATCCTTCCTCTCCAAAGCCGGCCCCATATGATGTGTCAGATGAGCGGCTGCTTCGACCCAAGCCGTCTGAGCACATGGGAAATGCCCCACGCGGAGGTGGCGCTCATGGTTAACTACATTGCCAACTGCAAGCTCGCCAGGGACTGGCAATACGGCAAGGTGCCGTATTCCCGCGCCAATCCTCCGCCCGTGGTAAGCTTCTCTCTCTATCTTCTTTTTGTCGTCGGCCGGCTTCATGACGGCCGGCTTCTGACCAGTCGGTTCTTTTGCGCAGAACCCTCTTCTTGCGCCGCCGGCCAGGGTGGCGGGGATCGAACGCCAGTATGCCCCCGACCGCACAGTGGACGATGTTGACGACCCGGACTTGGGGGCGGCCGCCATGGAAGACGTCGTGGTGGGGGACAGTGCCGAGCCCGGAGGCTCAAGGTTCACCGCGAGCTTCGAGGACTGGCCGGACGATTTCAAAGCCGAAGTCGCTCCGCGTCGCCAGCCGGCGGCCGACCATCAGGGCGAGGGCTCGTCTACCGCGCCGACTGCCGGCAGCGGCGCACAGAAGCGCCGGGCCGCTTCAGGCCTCTTCGGCAGTCGGCCGAAGAAGTCCAAAGCCTCCGCCGCGGCGACCAAGCGAGACGAGGCGGCTGCGAAAGCGGCCCGCTTCCGCAAGGCGGTGAAGCAGCCTACGGCGGTCTCAGCGTAAGTCTTCGATTGCCTTGCCGCATGCTTGTCATCATTCTCTTTCTCTTCGAATATTCTTCTTAGCTTTTTCTCGCTTGCCGGACAGGGCGCCGCTTTCCCTTGAGCGGGGTCCGGGCGGCTCCGTCGTGGGGCCGGCTGGAGGGTCTTCGAGCTCCCGCCACGTGGACCCCCGCGCCGATCTCAGGGAGGCCACAGAGCGGAACGCCCGAGAAGCGCGAGAGGAGCGTGAGGTGGCGGAGAAGGCGGCCGCCCAGGCGGCGAGGGAGCAGGCCGACGTGGCGGCCATGGCCCAGACGGAGGCGGCTACCGCGGAGACGGAGGCGGAAAGCTCACGCAACCAGCCTCCGCTGCTCGCCATTCCTCTCCGAGCTGTAGCCCCCGACACCCCATTGCCCTTGGCGGAGGAGATCGTCCAAGACCCGCCGCTGTTGGAGAGGGGGGAGGACCCCGTGGCATTTGCGGGGAGAGCGCCGCCAGCGGCGCCAACCGGAGCGGGCCAAGGCAGCCAACCGTCAGCGGCGCCAGAGGGGCCGGCCGGAGGTGAGCCGGAGAACAGAGCCGGCCTCGAGGTGCAGCCGGCGGCGAGCCGGCGCGCAGGGGGAGGCGCCGCTCCGCTGGAGTTGCGCCGAGTTGCGGGCGCAGGCCAGCCGGCGGAAGATCTGGAGGCGGCCAGCACCGCCATGTCCGAGTGGACTCCCTGCGGGGGGACTGGCGAGCTGGATGCGGCGGCTCAAGGGGTCCGGAGCCGGCTACAAGCTCAGGCCGCCCTGCTGCAACAGCTCAACCAAGAGTTCTTGTCAACGCGAGCCACTATCCGGGTGAGTCCTTCGTTCTTGGCTGCTTTGCTTTCTTAATTTCTTTCGTGGGGGCGCGTCAGTGCACCCACTGGGTGTAGTCCCCGAGATTCGGGCCGACTGCTGCGCAGTCGGGTCGGATCTTTCTCGACGGCCACCTTACTTTCATTTTTTTTTAAAACTTTCAGGAATACCACAACCTTCGTGCTGCCGCCTTCGACTCCCAGGCTCGGGAGTTCAGCCGGCAGACCGACGACCTGGCCGACAGCCGAAGTAAGTACTCGATTTTGTCTGTCTCCTGTGGGGGCGCGTCAGCGCACCCACTGGGTGTAGTCCCCGAGATTCGGGCCAACTGCTGCGCAGTCGGGTCGGATCTTTCTTGACGACTCTTTTCTTATTGGTTTTTCTTTGTCTTCAGGGGCCAACGCCGACTTGAGGAAGGAGCTCGGCGAGGCGAAGGTCGCCCTTCATACCAAGGAGGCCGAGTGCGCTGCCTTGGTCCAGGAACAGGATCGCCTAGCCAAGAAGCTGGCCGACAAAGAGGAGAGCCACAAAGCGGCCCTGCAAGCGGCGCAGGAAAGCGAAGCCGCCTTGAAGGCGGAGTATGAGACCGAGGCGGCGAGCTGGTCTGAGACCCGGCGAGCCCTGGACGAAGGCTTCGGCCGGATCGAGGACTTGATCGACGGTAAGTTGCCTTCTTAGCCCTTCTCCTGCCCCTTGTCGCCTGGGTTTTTTGACTTATCTTGAGCTGTTGCTTGTTGTTTCTTGCAGATTACTTCCCGGGCTACTCCGCCTTCGCCGCCCAAAGCATTGAGGCCCATCGCAAGGCGCGCCGTCAAGCGGGGGCCGACATTGCGCCGGATGCAAACCGGACCCTTGAGGAGCAGCTCCTGGCTGTCCAGGCACGGTTGCAGCCGGCTCATTGGATGCTTCGCCGGCTCCAACGTGCCGGGGCGCAAGTGTTGGCCGCCCTCTGGCCCGGCGAGACGATCCCCCGCACCCCAAGCTGAACCGCCGACTGGCTGGAAGTCGCAGTTGGTCGCTTCGAGGCTTGGAAAGCGTCAGCGGCCCGCCTCGGAGCTGGGCGGGCGTTGGAATTTGTTCGGGCTTGGTACCCGGGGCTGAGCCTGGACCAGCTGCGCACTTGGCGGATGGAGGCCGACGCGGAGCTGGAGGAGGTGAGGCCGGCTATCGCCCAGCGAGCTTCGACGATCGCCGAGTGCATCGACATCAGCGTTTTCGCACCCGAAATTGATGATGACGGTGTTGCTCAGCCGGAGGAGTGGTTCGGGCTGAACCCGGCGGTGGGCGAGGACTCGGCGGAGGAGATTGCCTCCAGCGACGAGGGCGAAGAAGACGAAGACGAGGACGGCGAAGACGTCGAGCCGGCTGGTGGAACAACTAGCCGACCTCAGGCCGACCGTGCCTCCAGCAACGAGGCGCGTGGAAGCGCGCCCTCTGCGGGAGGCGGCGACCAAGCCGAAGTTCGTCAGCCAGCCGCTTCTTCAGCCGGCACGACCGTCTCCGCCAACCAGTCTGGCTCGTCGGCCGCTCCGCCAGCTTGACCTGCCGTCTTTATCTTTCCTGCTTTGTTGTCTTTGAACAATCTTTGTTAAGTTTTCGCAGTTCCACCCACTGGGGGTGTATCCAAACTATGTTGAATGCTGGCCTCTTGGAGGTCTTTTTGTGTAAATATTATCATGTGCATGTTTGGTTTCCATTCGCGTATGCTTTTTTATCCTTAGGCTTTTTCCTTTGCCGCCTTCCCTCTTTGGGGAGGCAAGTACTTGAGCTTTCTTGGATTAAAGTGAAGTGAGTGGAAACCGGCCAGCCGGCTACTCTGGTAGCCAGTCGGCGGTGTGAGAAAAACTGGCTTTTCTTATATTAGTCCGTTAGTCCCTAGCCATTTTTCGTGTGGGCGCCCGTTCCTACCTTTAACTCTTGCCAGCCGGACAGCCGGCTCTTTGAACTGCGACTTTTGGCAAGAGAAGGCTTGCGAGCCCGCACACTACTTGTCTGACTGCGGGTAGGACTTCTAACATAACTCCAGTCGGCCAGTCCCCGAGCCGACTAGTCGAACTCGGTGCCGGACGGAATAAGTAAATGATACGACAAGGTCATAAGCATGACACTTTTCATTCATAAATAAGGGATGGCAGTCCCCGAGCACTCCTCAGGGGGGCCTATTGTCTTGTACTTAATAAAAAAGTTAGCGTGATACATACTGCCTTTCAACTGTAAAATCTTCGAAGGAGGTTGGCGTTCCATGGCCGTTCCTACTCCTTGCCGGAGTCGTCTCTCTTGCGTGCCTTCAGCTTCTGTGCATCGATCAGGTAGTAGGAGTCGTTGCCTAGGGCATCGGCTGGCTCGTTGTCGGCTCGCGGTACATGGAGGAACTCGCATCCTTCAAAGTATCCGCTGAGTTGTTGGACCAGGAAGCGGTAGCTCGCCATATTCGCGTCCTTGGCGTCCCAGTCACCGGATGATTGCTGGACTACCAGGTCCGAGTCGCCATAACATAGGATCCGGCGAATGCCAAGTTCTTTGGCAAGCCGGAGCCCATGTATGAGCGCCTCGTACTCGGCCACATTGTTGGAGGCGGCAAAGTGGATCTGTAGCGTGTATCTGAGCTTGTCGCCTTTCGGAGAGGTAAGGACGACGCCGGCTCCCAAGCCGGTGCGCATCTTGGACCCGTCGAAGTGCATGCGCCAATGGGTGGATTCGGGAGCCGGCGGCAGGTACTGGGTCTCGGCCCAGTCGACGAGGAAGTCGGCCAGTGCTTGGGACTTGATGGCAGTGCGGGGCTGGTACAAGATCGTGTACGGGGCCAGCTCGATGGCCCATTTTGCCACCCGGACGGATGCGTCCCAGCTGCCTATGATCTCGGCTAGCGGGGCAGTGCATACGACCGTGACGGGATGCTCTTGAAAGTAGGGCTTCAGCTTCTTGGCGGTGAAGTACACGCCATAACACATCTTTTGGTAGTGCGGGTAGTTCTTCTTTGAAGCGGACAGCACCTCGCTCAAATAATACATCGGCCTCTGGACCGGCTGGGCTCGGCCTTCTTTTGGGCGCTGGACTACGATGAAGGTGCTGACCACCCGGCTGGTTGCAGCGATGTAGAGGAGCATGGGCTCTTTCTCAGTCGGCGCAGCGAGGACAGGCGGCGTGGCCAGCATCTTCTTCAGCTCGTGAAAAGCTTGGTCGGCCTGGTCGTTCCACTCGAAGTGAGTGCTCTTCTTCATGAGACAGTAGAGAGGGAGAGCTTTCTCTCCGAGCCGGCTGATGAAGCGGTTCAAAGAGGCTAAGCACCCGGTGAACTTCTGAATGTCTCGAAGCTTGGTGGGGATCGCCATTCTCTCGTTGGCCTTGATCTTCACTGGGTTGCATTCGATGTCGCGTTCGGAGACCAGGAAGCCTAGGAGCTGGCCGGCTGGCACTCTGAACACGCATTTCTCGGGGTTGAGCTTGATTTGGAACCGGCGTAAGTTCTCGAACGTTTCCTTGAGGTCTCCCAGCAAGGTGTCGCGCTTCTCCGTCTTCACCACGATGTCGTCCACGTATACGTGAGCGTTTCTGCCGAGTTGCTTGAGGAGGCACTTCTGCATGCAACGCTGAAAAGTGGCACCGGCATTTCTCAAGCTGAATGTCATAGTCAGGTAGCAGAAGGCTCCAAATGGCGTGATGAAGGCGGTCTTCAGGCGGTTGTCCGGGTCTAGCTTTATCTGATGATATCCGGAGTAAGCATCCAAAAAACTCAACAGCTCGCATCCGGCTGTGGAGTCTATCACTTGGTCAATCCTTGGCAGGGCAAAAGGATCTTTGGGGCAGGCCTTGTTGAGGCTCGTGTAGTCTATACACATGCGCCACTTGTTGTTCTTCTTTAGCACAAGGACCGGGTTGGCGAGCCACTCTGGAAAGAAAACTTCCATGATGAAGCCGGCCGCCAAGAGCCGGGCTATCTCCTCCCCTACAATCCTGCGCTTCTCCTCCGACAATCGGCCAAGGGGTTGTCTGACTGGCTTTGCGTCTTCTCGAACGTGTAGTTTGTGCTCGGCGAATTTCCTCGGAACACCCGGCATGTCCTTGGGGGACCATGCAAAGATGTCCCGATTCTCACGAAGGAAATCGGTGAGCTCGCCTTCCTATTTGCTGTTCAGGTTTGCCCCGAAGACGGCAAACCTCTCTGGATGCTCGGGGTCAAGAGGTATCTTCTTCGTTTCCTTGGCCGGCTGGAAAGATCCTTGAGCGTCATGCTCCTTGGGGTCGGGGGACACGGCCGACTGTTTGCCGGCTATGGCCACGACTCGGTCCAACATCTTCTTCTCTTCGGCTATTACAAGGGACTCGGCTAGCCGGCTGCTGGCTGCTGCGCACTCAGAGGACTTCTTGTAATCGCCGACTATGGTGATGACGCCTTTGGTGCTTGGTATCTTCATCTTGAGGTATGCATAGTGGGGAACTGCCATGAATTTGGCCAAGGCAGGTCGGCCAAGCAATGCATGGTAAGGGCTCTCCAGGTCCACCACTTCAAACCAAATCGCTTCCCGGCGGAAATGCTCCTTGTCCCCAAAAAGCACATCAATCTTGATCTTGCCAATGGGGGCGCAGGACAGGCCGGGTACGATGCCATGGAATACCGTCCGAGTAGGCACGAGCTGCTTCGTCTTGACATTTAGCTTTTCCAGGGTGTCACGGTACAGGATGTTGATGCTGCTCCCGCCGTCTATCAACACACGGGAGAAGCGGGCGGCGCGTCTGTCCGTTGCAAGGGTGGCTTCCAGGACCAAGGCATAAGAGCCGGGAGACGGCATCACCTCCGGATGGTCGGCCCAGCTCCAACTGATGGGCTTTTCTGACCAATGCATGTGTCCGGCGGGGTTGGCAGCGACCACGCTAACTTCCCGGCGCTCTTGGCGTTTGCTGCGCCGGTCTTCGGGCTGGCTTGTAAAGACGATGTAGGTTGCTTGCTCGTCAGGGAACTCGTCATGCACGGCTCCGACTGTGGGCCGAGCGGCCGGAGGCGGCGGAGGCGGAGGCAGCGGGCCGGCAGGCGGAGGCGGCACGAGCCCTTCGCCCTTAGAGATTCGGGTGAGCCAATGGCACTTCCGGGTCGTGTGGTTGGACGGCTTCGCGCCACTGTGGAACTCGCAAGGGGCGACGACAGTTTGCTCGTAGGAGAAAGCGGGCTGCCAAGCCGGCCTGCCGCCCTTGGGCTTCTTGGGCGCCGGTCGCTCTTCAGGCGGCGCGTCTTCGACTGTTGCCACCTGCCGACTGGTGGGAGGCGGCGCGGGGCCCTTGCGCTTGTGGTCGTTCGAGTGAGGGAGTCGGCCGGAGTCCCCAGCCGGCGTCTTGGGCGCCGGGTTGAGTACCTTTCCGGACGCGTCTACCCGAAGCTCGGTCTTCATCGAGGAGTCGGCGGTGGCGTACTTGTCCGCTATGTCCAGAACCTCGTCGAGGGTGGCCGGCTCGTCGCAGAGGAGCTTGTGCTTGAGGAGGGTGCCTTCTCGGCATCCGGCCGTGAAGTATTCTATGGCTTGCACCTCGTGCACCCCTTCACAGGAGTTGCGGAGCTCGGCCCAACGCGTGAGGTAATCGCGAGTGGACTCGGCGGGGCCTTGTACGCACAAGGAGAGCTGTCTGGGCTTGGGAGCCCGCTTGTAGGTGCTGGTGAAGTTGCGGATGAAGGCTTCTGTGAAGTCTAGCCAGCTGTTGATGCTATGCGGCTTGAGGCTGTTGAGCCAGGTCCGCGCCGTGCCTTGCATCATGAGGGGCACGTACTTTACGGCGACGCGCCGGTTACCGTTGGCTATGCTAACCGCCGTGGAGTAGTCGATCAACCAATCTTCCGGGTTCACGGAGCCGTTGTACTTGGGCGTGTCTCTTGGGAGCGAGAACCCTTTGGGAAAGGGCTCGTCGTGGATGCGGGGGCCGAAACAAGGCGGGCCGACATCATCTTCTTCTTCCAATGCCAGGGATCGCGCCAGGCGGTCGATCCGATGGCGGGCGTCGTTCTCGCCGATTCCTTCGCGGCGGCCTAGCTGGCCGCTGAGAGTCGGGTGCGCCACTGGCGGCGAGGCGGGATATCTCTCTCCACGGGGCGGAGGCGGAGGCGGGTCGCCCCGCCATTCCATGGCTCGGGGATGACCGTCCGCATCTCGCTCGATGGAGATCCGGGTCCGGCTGCGGCTGGCAGCCGGCTCCTTCTCGCGTCGCGCGCGGGTATTGCTCGTAGTCGGCGTCCAGGACGTCGCGCCGTGTTCTCGGCACGGGGGAGGGCTTTCCGCGCGGGCGTCGGCTTCGTGTCGCTGCGCGGCTGCGTCTATCAATTGCTGGATGCGCCGGGTCATGTGGGGGAGGTATTCGGCCTCCAAGCCGTCCAACTCATCTACAGCCGCCTGGGCGGCACACAAGTTCTCGAGCGGAGTGGCATAGACCGGGCGGTCGACTCCCAACGTGTCGACGATGACGGCGCCGCGTTGCTTGACAAGGCCGGCCCGGCTTGGCCCGCCCGGGGCCGGCATGCCGAAGGCGGCGCGGTCAGCTTCGCGCTGGTAGGCCTCAGTGAGGCGTCTTACGGAGGCCAGCCTCCGGCCCTCTGCGAGGAGGGCGAGGCGGCGTGCTTCCAGTGCTTCGTCGTCAGCATTAGCCGGGAGGGGAGCGGACAAGTCGTGGGCCGCCGTGCACGAGGCGTCGTGGGCGCTCTCGTCGGCCAGGCCGCCGTGGCCGACAACCATCACTTCGGCGGTGACAGCATCGCAGCCGTCGGCTCGAGGAAGCGGGTCGTTGTAGATTGCGACGTTGGTGGGGAAGGTGTCGTAGGAGGCCGTGTCGGAGTCGACAGGCATCGGGTCGGTGGAGCCAACCGACTCCAGGTCCGCAGCGGGCTCGCTGGAGACATGGAGCTGGCCGAGAAGGTTGGCGAGGTGGTCGGTGCCCGCATCGGAGGCGAGCTCGTCAGAGGTGAGAGTTTCATCAAGGAGATCGGCGAGGCCGCTTGCCGCGCAGATGCTGGTGACGCCTTGTAGCGCGTCGTGGCAAGCGCCATCGGGCGTGCCGGGCTGGCTACGCTCGCGGGGGAGGAATAAGGTTCCCGTCCAGAACAGGTCTCCAGACGACGGTGCACCTGGCCCCACGGTGGGCGCCAAATGTCGGGTGGTAGGTGCGACATATGCCAACGGGTGGCTTATCATTGTGGGAGCCAGTAAGACATCGCCGGTGCCTGGAAACAGGATAAGGCGAAGACATGCACGCCGGCGGATCTTACCCAGCTTCGGGGCTCTCTGTGGAGATAACACCCCTACTGCTGCTCTGCGGGGTCTCCGCATGTTCACTAGATGAATCGAGTAGCAATACAACGCTCCTTGAGCTGTTTGGTGGGAGGAGGAAGAAGGGCACGGCAAGCCTGTTTCTTCTCCTTGTGGGGTGTCTAGGATTAGTAAGGGGTCGAACCCTTTGCATGGGTGCTCCGGGGGGTTTATATAGGCCTACCCCCGGGGGTACAATGGTAATCCGACTGGGCACGGGGCCCAGCCGTCTGTGACTGCGCTCGCCGGCTGCTAGGGCCCGCCGACTGGTGGGTCCCGCCGGCTGCCGGCCCCTTGGTCGACAGGCAGGCCCCACTGTCCAGGGCCAGGTCGGCGGCCGGTTACTGTGGCTCCATCTTGTTGACGTGAGCTTCATCGTGGTAAGCGTGGCTACAGTACCTCCGCCTGTTAGGCGATCGCTGTAGCCTTACCGTGTCTTGTCTCCTTAATGAGGCGTCCTCTTCGAGGAAGGCGGCAAGCCGGCTGCGGGGAGCCGGCTCTGTCTTGGGCCGTCTAGTTGGAGGCGTGGCCGCCTTCGGGCGTCTCTCTGCTCAAAGGGGCCCACCGTCTGTGGGCCACGTTGGCGGCCCGTCGTGGGTGATGCCAGGGTCAACATGGCAATAGTGTTGCGCCGGACGGGTCGTGCCTAGCCCGAACGGCGCACCATGCCAGGCGTGCTCCGGGATTCGGGGGTGGCAGGCTTTACTGTAGCCACGCCCCGTCGCACCGCCGTTAGGTAGGTGCAAACTTTGTGGGTACGGTCTTGACCGCTTTATGGGGAGCCGGCTTCTTGGAGTCGGCCTTCTCATGGCCGGCTTCTTGGAGTCGGCCTTCTCATGAGGGCTAAAGTCGGACCGCCTTCGGAAAGCCGGCCTGGGTTGCAGCCAGCTAGGGGAAGGCGGCCCCATGTCTTGGATTCTTGAGAGCCGGGCAGGCTCGTAACTTTTTCAGAAGGGCCAGGGGAAGCCGGCTAGGCTACCCATGGCTATTTACTCCGACAGATGATTGCTGACGTTGAGAGCAAAAGTCGATTGAAAGTCATCAACAGAGAAGTGAACATGGTCGCTCCGGTGACACCCAGTTATTTGAAGTGGTCACAGACTGCCATTACATTCGACCAGTCCGATCATCCAGCGCACATAGCCACCCCTGGGAGGCAAGCACTGGTGGTCGACCCGGTGGTCGAAGGCACCCGACTGAGAAAGGTCCTGATGGATGGTGGCAGTGGCCTGAACATACTGTATGCAGAGACGTTGAAGGGAATGGGCATTCCGATGTCCAGACTCAGTGAAAGCAATATGTGTTTCCATGGGGTCATTCCAGGCAAGAAGGCTGCATCACTCGGCCAGATTGCTCTCGACGTGGTTTTCGGTGATTCCAAGAATTACCGCAAAGAAAATTTGACATTTGAAGTTGTGGATTTCCAGAGTGCCTATCATGCCATCCTGGGCAGACCAGCTTATGCACGCTTTATGGCTCGACCATGTTACGTGTACCTCAAATTGAAGATGCCTGGTCCCAAAGGAGTGATCACTATCACTGGTAATCGTAAGAAGGCAGAAGAGTGCTTCCAGAAGGGCTCAAAGATCGCTGATGCATAGATGGCTGTAGTAGAATTGCAAGAATATCAGAAAAATGCAGATCCGAGTGATTTGTTGCAAGCCAAGAAGCCCGCCACGGATTCAGCATTCCAGTCGTCTGGCGAAACAAAGTCGATTCACATTCACCCGACAGATCCCAATGCTGCTCCGACTCACATTTCAACAACACTCGACTCCAAATAGGAAGAAGCGCTCATCCAGTTCCTCCGTGAGAACTGGGACATCTTCGCATGGAAACTTCAGACATGCTAGGTGTTCCCAGGGGACTGGCTGACCATTGTTTGCGAGTCGACCCAAAAGTGAAACCAGTCAAAGAACATCTTCGACGGTCCGCTGTACAGAAGAGGAAGGCAATTGGTGAAGAGGTGGCTCGGCTTTTGGCAGCTGAGTTTATCCGTGAGATTTACCACTCCGAGCGGTTAGCTAATGTTGTCATGGTCCCAAAGAAGGACGACTCACTTCGCATGTGCATTGACTTCAAGCATATCAATCGGGCCTGCCCGAAAGATCACTTTCCTCTCCCTCGCATCGACCAGATAGTCGGCTCGACTGCGGGGTGCGAGCGTGTGTCCTTTTTGGACCCCTACTCCGGGTACCACCAGATCCGTCTGTACGGACCTGACGAGATAAAAACAGCTTTCATCACCCCATTTGGGTGCTTCTGTTATGTCACTATGCCATTCGGTTTGAAAAATGCTGGAGCCACATTCATGCGGATGATTCAGAAGTGCCTGCTCACTCAGATCAGTCGGAATGTGGAAGCATACATGGATGACATTATGGTCAAGTCACGTAAAGGTTCCGACCTACTGACTGACCTTGCTGAAACCTTTGCCAACCTCAGAAGGTATGATATCAAGCTTAATCCATCAAAGTGCACGTTTGGAGTTCTGGGCGGAAAATTACTCGGTTTCCTTGTTTCCGAACGAGGGATCGATGCTAACCGAGAGAAAGTGGGTGCTATACTCCGAATGAAATGCCCTATGCATGTGCATGATGTCCAGAAGCTTACTGGTTGCTTGGCCGCCCTAAGTCGATTCATTTCTCGCCTCGGTGAAAAGGCACTGCCTCTTTACCGACTGATGAAGAAATCAGATAAGTTCGAGTGGACTCCTGAAGTTGATGCAGCATTTGTAGAGCTAAAAGCCCTGCTTTCCACCCAGGCGGTGCTTGCTGCCCCAATCAGCAAAGAGCCTTTACTGCTTTATATAGCAGCCACTGGACAAGTCATCAGTATAGTACTTACGGTCGAGCGGGAAGAAGAGGGAAAAACCTATAAAGTTCAGTGCCCAGTTTATTATATTTCTGAAGTTCTGACTCTGTCAAAGCAGAGATATCCGCACTATCAGAAGCTCGTTTATGGGATTTAGATGACCATGAAGAAGGTTGCACACTATTTCTCTAATCACTCTGTTACAGTCGTCAGCGACGCTCCATTGTCAGAGATTCTGCACAACAGAGATGCAACCGGTCGAGTGGCAAAATGGGCGATTGAACTCCTCCCCTTAGATATCAAGTTTGAGGCAAAGAAGGCTATTAAGTCCCAAGCAATAGCAGATTTCCTCGCCAAGTGGATTGAACAACAACTGCCGACTCAAGTTCACTCGGAGCACTGGACCATGTTCTTTGATGGATCCAAAATGCTGAACGGTTCCGGTGCTGGGCTGGTTTTGGTATCCCCCCGAGGAGACAAGCTCAGATATGTCCTCCAAATTCACTTTGATTCTTCCAATAATGAAGCTGAATAGGAAGCACTCCTGTATGGGTTGCGTATGTCCATCTCACTCGGCGTCCGTCGCCTCATGGTCTACGGCGACTCAGATTTGGTAGTCAATCAAGTGATGAAGGAGTGGGACGTCAGAAGCCCAACCATGACTCGTTACTGCAACGCGGTGAGGAAGCTGGAAAAGAAGTTTGAGGGGTTAGAGCTCCATCACATACCCCGACTGAAAAATCAAGCAGCCGATGACTTGGCAAAGATAGGTTCCAAGAGAGAAGCCATTCCCAGCAATGTGTTTTTGGAGCATATTCACACGCCGACAGTTCAGGAAGATCCTTTTACTGAAGAGCCCCCCGTAGCCTAGGAGCACCACAGATCTGACTGAAGTCGAGGTCCCAGCCATGGTCGACCTGATCATGGAGGTTCTGGCCATTACTCCCGACTGGACAGTGTCATACATTGCGTACATCCTTAGGAAAGAACTCCCAGAGGACGAGGAAGAGGCTCGACAGATCGTCCGTCGATCCAAGGCCTTTACTGTGATAAGAGGACAACTATTCAGGGAAAGCGGGACTGGAGTCGGTCAAAAGTGCATAACGCCAGAAGAAGGTCGAATGATCCTCAACGACATCCACTCGGGGACCTGTGTTCACCATGTGTCCTCTCGGGCCATCGTGGCTAAAGCATACGGAGCCAGATTCTATTGGCCACGAGCAAATGAAATGGCGAAAGATATAGTCGACAGATGTGAAGGCTGCCAGTTTTACTCTGACATGTCTCACAAGCCAGCATGAGCCCTGAAGACCATTCCCCTAGTCTGGCCCTTTGTTGTTTGGGGGTTGGATATGGTTGGACCACTGAGAACTGGTAGGAGTGGATTCACTCATGTGCTCATAGTAGTCGACAAGTTTACCAAGTGGATCGAAGCTAAACCTATCAAGAACCTTGAGGCCAGCACCGCTGTCAGTTTTATCAGAGAATTGACATTCAGATATGGAGTTCCACACATCATCATCACGGACAACGGGTCGAACTTTGATTCTGATGAGTTTAGAGCTTTCTGCGCTTCTCAAGGCACACGAGTCGACTATGCTCCAGTCGCTCACCCGCAGTCGAACAGACAAGCAGAAAGAGCCAATGGCCTAATTCTCAAAGGACTGAAACCCCGACTGATGCATGATCTCAAACACGCAGCAGGCGCTTGGGTCGATGAACTTCCGTTAGTTCTGTGGGGTTTAAGGACAACTCCCAATCGGTCGACCGGACGAACTCCTTTCTTCTTGGTCTATGGAGCCGAAGCTGTTCAGCCAAGTGACCTGCTCCACAACGCACCCCGAGTCGAGCTCTTCTCTGAAGAGGAAGTAGAGCAGGCCCAGCAAGATTCAGTCGATCTCTTAGAGGAGGAAAGAGAGATGGCCTTGATCCGGTCGACCATTTATCAGCAAGACTTGCGTCGATTCCACACCAGAAATGTGAGGGGTCGAGCCTTTCAAGAGGGAGACCTGGTTCTTCAAGTGGATCAACAGAAACCGCACAAGCTCGCCCCAGCTTGGGAAGGCCCCTTCATCATCACCAAAGTTGTCCACAATGGAGCATACCATCTTTACAGTGTTGAGTATCAGAAAGACGAACCATGGGCTTGGAACACGGAGCTGCTCTGCCCCTTTTATACTTAAGCACTCATTCAAATAAAATGTAATAAGAAGTACCTTTGTAATTTGTTCATCAAAGACAAGAGCTTTTCGGTCTTCTCGCATGATTGTTGTTGCTTTTATTTACCTCTGAAATCCCCCAGTGGGTGGGCTTAGCCGTGAATCTGTTTCGCCTAAGTTCGAAAGAAAATCCTACCGAGTGATGGGTAATCCTCTCACTCGGGAGGCTTAGCCGCGAATCCGTTTCGCCTAAGTTTGTAAAATCCTACCGAGTGGTGAGCAATCCTCCCACTCGGGGGCTTAGCTGCAGTCCAGTACTCGCCTAAGTTCTCTCACTCGGAGACTTAGCTGCAGTCCGGTACTCGCCTAAGTTTGAAAAAATCCTACCGAGTGGAGAGCAATCCTCCCACTCGGGGGCTTAGCTGCAGTCCAGTACTCGCCTAAGTTCTCTCACTCGGAGGCTTAGCTGCAGTCCGGTACTCGCCTAAGTTTGAAAAAATCCTACCGAGTGGAAAGCAATCCTCCCACTCGGGGGCTTAGCTGCAGTCCAGTACTCGCCTAAGTTCTCTCACTCGGAGGCTTAGCTGCAGTCCGGTACTCGCCTAAGTTTGAAAAAATCCTACCGAGTGGAGAGCAATCCTCCCACTCGGGGGCTTAGCTGCAGTCCGGTACTCGCCTAAGTTTGAAAAAATCCTACCGAGTGGAAAGCAATCCTCCCACTCGGGGGCTTAGCTGCAGTCCAGTACTCGCCTAAGTTCTCTCACTCGGAGGCTTAGCTGCAGTCCGGTACTCGCCTAAGTTTGAAAAAATCCTACCGAGAGGAGAGCAATCCCTCCCACTCGGGGGCTTAGCTGCAGTCCAGTACTCGCCTAAGTTCTCTCACTCGGAGACTTAGCTGCAGTCCGGTACTCGCCTAAGTTTGAAAAAATCCTACCGAGTGGAGAGCAATCCTCCCACTCGGGGGCTTAGCTGCAGTCTAGTACTCGCCTAAGTTCTCTCACTCGGAGGCTTAGCTACAGTCCGGTACTCGCCTAAGCTTGAAAAAATCCTACCGAATGGAGAGCAATCCTCCCACTCGGGGGCTTAGCTATAGTCCAGTACTCGCCTAAGTTCTCTCACTCGGAGGCTTAGCTGCAGTTCGGTAGTCGCCTAAGTTTGAAAAAATCCTACCGAGTGGAGAGCAACCCTCCCACTCGAGGGCTTAGCTGCAGTCCAGTACCCGCCTAAGTTTAAAAAATCCTACCGAGTGGAGAACAATCCTCCCACTCGGGGGCTTAGCTGTAGTCCAGTACTCGCCTAAGTTCTCTCACTCGGAGGCTTAGCTGCAGTCCGGTACTCGCCTAAGTTTGATAAAATCCTACCGAGTGGAGAGCAATCCTCCCACTCGGGGGCTTAGCTGTAGTCCCATACTCGCCAAAGTTCTCTCACTCGGAGGCTTAGCTGCAGTCCGGTACTCGCCTAAGTTTGAAAAAATCCTACCGAGTGGAGAGCAACCCTCCCACTCGGGGGCTTAGCTGTAGCCCAGTACTCGCCTAAGTTTAAAAAATCCTACCGAGTGGAGAGCAACCCTCCCACTCGGGGGCTTAGCTGCAGTCCAGTACTCGCCTAAGTTTAAAAAAATCCTACCGAGTGGAGAGAAACCCTCCCACTCGGGGGCTTAGCTGCAATCTAGTACTCGCCTAAGCTCTCCCACTCGGAAGCTTAGTTGTAGTCCAGTACTCGCCTAAGTTTGTAAAATCCTACCGAGTGGAGAGCAACCCTCCCACTCGGAGGTTCGGAGCTACGCCACAAGTACAACGTGCGCTCCATCCCTATCCGCAAGGACGACGAGGTGCAGGTCGACTGCAACCTTCTCCTTTGGAGCTACGCCACAAGTACAACGTGCGCTCCATCCCTATCCGCAAGGATGACGAGGTGTGCTACGTCTTGAGCTTGCGTTGGTTTTCCCCGAAGAGGGAGGGATGATGCAGCAGAGTAGCGTAAGTATTTCCTTGAGTTTTTGAGAACCAAGGTATCAATCCAGTAGGAGGCCATGCTCAAGTCCCTCGTACCTTCACAAAACGATAACTACTCGCAACCAACGCGATTAGGGGTTGTCAATCCCTTCACGGTCACTTACGAGAGTGAGATCTGATAGATGTAATATTTTTGGTATAAAGATGCAAAGTAAAAAAGTAAAAGCAAAGTAAAAGGCAAAGCTAGATTAAAGTGGTGGAGATTGATATGATGACAATAGACCCGGGGGCCATAGGTTTCACTAGTGGCTTCTCTCAAGAGCATAAGTATTCTACGGTGGGTGAACAAATTACTGTTGAGCAATTGACAGAATTGAGCATAGTTATGAGAATATCTAGGCATGATCATGTATATAGGCATCACGTCCATGACAAGTAGACCGAAACGATTCTGCATCTACTACTATTACTCCACTCATCGACCGCTATCCAGCATGCATATAGAGTATTAAGTTAAAAACAGAGTAACGCCTTAAGCAAGATGACATTATGTAGAGAGATAAATTCATGTAATATGAAATAAACCCCATCTTGTTATCCTCGATGGCAACGATGCAATACGTGCCTTGCTGCCCCTTCTCTCACTGGGAAAGGACACCGCAAGATCGAACCCAAAGCTAAGCACTTCTCCCATGGCAAGAACTACCAATCTAGTTGGCCAAACCAAACGGATAATTTGAAGAGACTTGCAAAGATAACCAATCATACATAAAAGAATTCAGAGAAGATTCAAATATTATTCATAGATAGACTTGATCATAAACCCACAATTTATCGGTCTCAACAAACACACCGCAAAAAGAAGATTACATCAAATAGATCTCTACAGGAGAGGGGGAGAACTTTGTATTGAGAGTCAAAGAGAGAGAAGAAGCCATCTAGCTACTAACTATGGACCCGAAGGTCTGAGGTAAACTACTCACACTACATCGGAGGGGCTAGGATGATGTAGAAGCCCTCCGTGATGACGGCCCTCTTCCGGTGGAGCTTCGGAACAGGCCCCAAGATGGGATCTCATGGATACAGAAAGTTGCGGCGGTGGAATTAGGTTTTTGGCTCCCGTTCTGATCATTTGGGGGTACATAGGTATATATAGGAGGAAGGAGTACGTCGGTGGAGCACCGAGGGGCCCACGAGGCAGGGGGCGCACCCTAGGGGGGGCACCCTCGTGACCTCCTCTTTGACTCCTTGGAGTAGGGTCCAAGTCTCCTCGATCACATTCGGTGAGAAAATCACGTTCCCGAAGATTTTATTCCATTTGGACTCCGTTTGATATTCTGTTTCTCCGAAACACTGAAATAGACAAAAACAGCAATTCTGGGCTGGGCCTCTGGTTAATAGGTTAGTCCGAAAAATAATATAAAAGTGGAAAATAAAGCCCAATATAGTCCAAAACAGTAGATAATATAGCATGGAGCAATCAAAAATTATAGATACGTTGGAGACGTATCAAGGTGCAGGTCGACTGCAACCTCTCCTTCGAAGCTACGCCACAAGTACAACGTGCGCTCCATCCCTATCCGCAAGGACGACGAGGTGCAGGTCGACTGCAACCTTCTCCTTCGGAGCTACACCACAAGTACGACGTGCGCTCTATCCCTATCCGCAAAGGCGACGAGGTGCAAGTCGACTGCAACCTTCTCCTTCGGGACTACGCCACAAATACAATGTGCACTCCATCCCTATCTGCAAGGACGACGAAGCGCAGGTCGAATAGAGTCGCCACCTCAGAGCTGCATCTCCAGCGCAAAGATTATTACGAGTGAAGAACAAAGTCCACTTGAAGGCAAAACACAAGCATATTCGGAAATAAACCAAATTCAGATAAATCCTAAAGTTCCAAGAAATGAATCAAAAGTATTCGAGCATCAAGCCCAAAGGAGTTTAACGGTTACAGCAACCACTCGGCATTCTGAGGCAAATTTAAAGCAGATTCAAGTCTCATAAGTTTGTTCACTCGGCAGGAGGAGGGCTGGCAGGCTCGACGAATTCGTCCAGGTCGATCCCATCCACGATCCGAGTGGCAGCAGCGATGAAAGTCTCCATGAAGGACTGTAAGTCATGCCTTTTGGTGTTAGCGACCTTGATCGCCGCCAGCTTGTCTTCACGAGCTTCCTTGCAGTGGACTTGCACCAAGGACAGTGCCACGTCAGCGCCACACCTTTGACTTCAATGTCTTCTTACATTTTTAGGGGTCATCTCTGGTAGGAAAACCGAATCAATGAGGGGCTTGTACCTGTGTTATCCTGCAATTCTCACAAACACATTAGTCCCTCAACTAGGTTTGTCGTCAATACTCCAAAACCAACTAGGGGTGGCACTAGATGCACTTACAATCTCCCCCTTTTTGGTGATTGATGACAAACTAGTTGAAGTTTTCAACGGGGAATAAAATATGTGAAATTGTAAAGGATAGGGGATTGTCATCATAAGTGGCAAAGGATCCCCCTGAAGATGTGCATATAAGTAATTTGCTTTTGGTATGCAAATGCACATGCAGGTTGTACTTGTGGAGATCCTCTTCAACTTATGATGACAATTCATCATGCATGAAAAGTATGTGAAGATAATGACATGCATAATGAAAAATGGACGTCTGCAAAATGATCTAAGTGCGGAATTTGTCGTCGCACATGCGGAATTTATCATCGCATCACAGAAAAGCAAATATGTAGCAGACGGCCATCGAGTTTGAGTGTTACAACTCAAAGAACCAAATGTATCAAAACACGAGAGTTGTAAACACTAGGAAAAAATATAAAACCACCGCCCATATGGACCCGCTTGAAGACTATGAAACTCATATGCTTCTCCCCCTTTTGTCAGTAAGGACCAAAAAGGTTTGAAGACATAGAGCACCTACTCGTTCCAATGAGGAGTTGGTGAAGCAGCAGGGTCGTCGGAGTTGGTTGGCGGTGCAGACGAACTCGGTGCAGTGGTGATTCGCGCCAAAGGTGGTGAAGTAGCATCGTCTTCGTCATCGATGACACGTGCATTCACTGTTGCAGCAGAGGAGAAGAACTCAGAGTCTTCAAGAGACGGAGTACGCCGCAACAAGGTCCTTCTTGGAGGTGTTGAGTCAAACTTGAAGCGTTCAAAGAAACCATCCTCTTGAAGATCATCTTCAGAACACATAAGCGTCAGCCCTTTCCATGTATGCCGACAAGTTTCATGGGCGACAAAGTCATTCTTGGTGGCAAGGTTGCGAATCCTGTTTACGTCCACCAAGAGGCTTTGCATTTGACGCTTCATCCAGTCATGATGCTTATCCTGTTTCTGATGAAGGGCAACCAAAAGCTCTCGGTTATTGAGAACACGGGATCGCTTCTTGGGCCATTGTGCAATGGTGCTTTCAGTGGCTTCAGTGAGGGCACGATGAGGTGCACGGTTAGTACCAGCCAGAGGATAAACACGAGTGACTGCTGGGTCGCCTTCAATGTGTTGAGAGAAACTTTGCTTATCAGCATTCTGAAGACTAAGGGGCTCCTTGGCAGGCTCTGAATAGATGGCTTCAACTGACATGTCGATGTCAGGCAAAAAATCCGATGATTGCGAGCAGAGGGATGATAGGTGACATCTGAGTGTAGTTTGATCAGACGCATAATCCATGGGGCGTAAAACTTCAAGCCAAAGAGATCATATCCGGATGCAGCAAGTTGGCAGATGAAGAAGTCTTGTGCATTGAAGCTTTTGCCGTGAAGAATATGGAAGACCAAAGTCTTCATTGCACCTTCCAGCTTTGCATGTGGAGAATGTCCTTTGATGGGCCAGAGAGTTCGCCTTATGATGTGATAGATAGTGTGTGGCAGATACTCAAGGTCTTCAACAAAGAACTCCTTAGGATATTCAGCGTCTGGAGGCAAAGGCTTCATCATGCTAAGCATCTGGCTCATGTTGGGTTCAGGCTTGTGAAAAATGCTTTCCATAGAAGCACTGTGAAGCTGACAACCAGGTTCATAAAGATCACCTGGAGTGGGCAGGCCAGTGAGCTCAATGATATCAAAGGCTTTGGCTTCGTGATGAACATTTCCTGTCATCCACTCAAGGACCCAAGTCTTCGGATCCCTGTTGTAGCCACGAATATGAAGAGTGGCATAGAATTGGAGCAGCAATTCTTCGTTCCAGTGCTCCTTGTAAGTGACGAACTGCAACAAACCAGATTCTTTGAAGCAATCCAGCGCTTCTTCCAAACAGGGCAGACCAGTTATGGATTCAGTGTCAAGATGCATATGGGGAAAAATGCGACCTTGATTGTACAAGATGCATGAGTAATAACTGCGCTGCTGATAGCTCCAGAACCGATCAGAAGATATTCTTGCCTTTGAGTAGGGGTTCTTGGCGCTATTGAAGAAGGTGTTGTGTGCTTTGAAGCCATTGATATTGAACGATCCGGGTGCAGATGCAGTGCCTGGAAACCTAGGCAGCCTTGGCATTGGCTTCTGAACCTGAGGCATGCGCTCGACGTGATAGTCAAATTGGGGACCAGCAGCAGGCGGAGGAACAAGAAGAGGCCATTTGACATTGATGAGCTGACCATAGTTGTATGCTTGCTCAATAGTATGTGGCCCTGGTGGCGGAATAGGAGCAGTGGCATCAACAGAGGCGTCAGACTGCACATCTGTTGTAGGTGCATCATTGGCTTCATTGGCCTCTGGCACAGTGTTAGGTGCAGGCTCCACAGTGTCTTCAGCCATGACCACGTCATTGGCTTCAGTGGTGTTAGTGGTGGCAGCCTCAGGATTCTCAACCTCCACTTGAGGAGCTGGAGGGTCGGGCACTGACACGTTCACTTCAGGAACATCTTCTTCAGTGATGAGGGAAGTAGGGACACGTTCTTCTGCTTGTTTTTCTTCGGCTGATGCAGCCGGATTGTCTTCAGCAACTTTAGCTTCAGACTCGGAAACGTTCACAGTAGGAGTGGCTTCGAGGAACACCTGATGTGCGACAGATTGGTGGTGCACTTCTCCTTCTGAAACGCTCGAAAGAGGGACTTGGGGCCTTGGTCCTTTGCGAAGCCTGCGTAACACTGGCGACGCTTGTGAAGATGGAGTTGGCTGGGCCTCAAAGTCATCCTCTTCTTGCATTGATGGGGTTGCTTGCGGTTGGGGAGAGCTTGGAGTGTCTTGTCTCTGTGGGTGATCAGCCCATGATGCATCCTGAGCAGTTGGCGTCAGAGGACGACCAATGCTGATGAGTTCGCTGTGCGTAAGCACAGGCGATGATACCAATTGGTGCTCGATCTGAGGAAGGACTTCATCATCTTCAACATTGTCATGGTGACCAATGTCTTCAGCAGCGGTGGGGTTAACTGCTGGAATGTCTTCAGCTTCAGGAGCCTCTGTGGAAGCAGGCTCATGAACTATCATCCGTCGTTCTTGATGCGAAGATTTAGGACGAGCAACCGAGATGGGCTCGACAACAAGGGGCTCTGTGGGAGCAGCCCGATCTTTCTTGGTTTTGCGCTTCTTCTTGGAGGGAGCGACATCAGAAGCGTCAGGATTTTTCCTCTTTCTGGCTTCAGCCTCGGCAGCCCTTGTCTTCTTCAGGTCTGAAGTGGTGGAAATGACCTTTGGCTTCGAGCCGGACATGCTGCTTGGGAAGACAATGCGGGGTTCTTCCTGCCTTGAAGGTGCAGATGTGTCAGTCGATGGCTTCTTCTTCTTTGCAGCCATTCCGGGGTCAATGCCAAGACGCCCAAGAGCCTTGCGCTTCTCAGCTTCATTGTAGGCTTGCACGCACTTGTCAGCCAGACTCTTCATGCGCTCACGAGACCCTTTAGCTTCTTCACGTTTCTTGACAAAAGGCTTCCTTGAGCTCGTGCAGCATAATCTTGAAGTTTTTCACATCTTGCACGCTGAGCTTGGCCATGTGCTTCTTGAACTGAGCTTTCTCATAGTCGATCTTTCTCTTCAGTTCAACAATGCGCTGAGCTAGAGCTAGCTCAAAAGCAATGGCGCCAGTGAAGGCGACGCTGAGGCCAATTGGAAGTTGAAGATCATCAAAGCTGAGATTGGGGGCTTCAAACCACTCATCAATGAAGTTGTGGATGATTGCCACGTCAAAGAGAGGCAAATCATTGAAGATTTCTGCTTCTTCCTTGCTCTTAATCAGTTGCTCAAGAGCGTCATCTGCAAGATCTTCATCGCTGGACAGATCAATGGCGTCATTGCGCAGAATAGCAGCAGCAGTCAGTGCCTGATCAGTATTCTTTCTCATCTCAGTCTTCTTGGAGATACGTGATAGATCTTCAGACTGCACACTGTCTTCAGGAGGTGCGGTAGCCAGTGGCTTCGCCCGTAAGATTTTTGGTGCTGAGGAAAACTTTGAAGCTTTAGGCTTCTTCAGCTTCGTTGGCTTCGGTGGTGCAGGTGCTTCGTCAGATTCAGCATCATCTGCAGGTTGATCCTCGACTGCCCCTTGAACCATAATATGAGTGATGAGACCTTCTAGGTTGTAGAAGGGCCCAACCCGATTGGGTTCAGCTTCTCGTGTGCCATCCGCACGTGGCACAGAGGGGCCTGGGTTGAAGTCTAATCCCAATGACTTCTTGTTTTCCTTGGCAGAGTTCTGTGCAAACTGATAGTTGCGCTTGAAAATATTGTCTTCGCGACATCATAACAGAGAGAATGGGTCGGCATTAGCAGGCTGAGGTCCACGAAGCATGCAGGGGTAAAAGCCTTGAGCAATAGCTTCGGACTGTGATTTGGGCTGGAGACCTTTGTATATGATATCTCCCCATGGGCCCTTGATGGCACTCTTCTCAGCATATTCGTCGGTGACGAATCTATACTTGAACCATTCCTCTACCCAGTGTCTTCGAATCCATTGGATTCGGTTCTTGCGTTCTCCATAGGTTTCTTCTGGATCTGACTTGTATAGCTCATAGAGATCTGGTGGCAGGTCCTTAGCAGTGTTTCCACGGCGCTGTCTGCCTCCCTTCCTTGTAGATTTCTCTGTAGCCATGAACTTCAAACTGAATGGCTTCAACATGTTCAAAGGTTTCAAAGGCTTCCGCCTGCGGGTCAAACAGGAACTAGCTTCGGGAGAATTTATATGATGCTATAAGAATTCTGTAAATGAATGCAGACTATGAAAACCAAGGGATTCTCCCACGGACATGTACCTGTGACAGCATTAAGGTGCGAGGGAAGGGGAAGAGGTCATATGCATTCTCAGAAGATTTTGAAGATAAATCGGTTTAGAAGACATTGACCTCATAGTGTGGAGACATTCACTCATAGATAGAGAGTTGGTTCCAGATTTGTACGAATCCACGAATAAGTACAAGTGAGGAATCTAACTACTTTGTGAAGCATAAGTGAACATACTAGGCATATTATGAGATGCAGTATGAAATAGATCCAACTTGTGTGAATAGAAACTGCTTGTGGTAGAAAGTGATGAATCCATAGGATCAAAGGGGCCGTAAAAAGGAAGTTTTATTTACCACACGAAGAAATGCTAGACGGAGTGGGAGAGGAGGCCGAGCAGTTCGATCGTCTGTGCCCTAACTTGGCGACGGAGGACACCTACGGCGATGGCGGAGAAGACGATGTCCACGGCCGGCGTGAAGACGGCGTCGGTGAGGTCGCGGCAGCTAAGCGCTTTGTCGCCAGTGTCGTCGAGGGCTAGCGGTGGTGCTAGGGTTTGTGCGAGAGTGGAAGAAAGGATAATGAATGTGGTGAGGTGTGTATTTATAGGGACAGGGACGACACGGTGTTATTACACAGGTGCCCCTGGCGATTCACATCTGAAGGACACGTGGCCATCATGCAACATATCGGAGGTTGTTCAACGTTCCCACGCACGCCTGGATTGTCGGGTGGTCATTCCCACTTCTCCGGGTTTCAGGTGAAGGAATTAGCATTGAAAGCGGACTTAATGTTTGTCTCTGTATCTTCTGCTAACTAGGACGCGGAGAAGACATTCGACAGTTTCAATAGAATGCATATGATTTGGACAGATAGAGTTTGAGATAGAAAGCATAGAGAGATTAGGGTCCGATCACATTCACTTAGTTCAAAAGATTCAACAAGGAAGACGTAGCTATAAGTGAATGTTGTAGAGGACAGAACACTAGTATGTATATATCAGAAGACAATCAAGTCAACATAGTGAAGATAACATGAAGACAAGTTGAAAATGAAGACAAACAAAATGTGAAGACATAGCACATGTAACGCCATGGGTAAAACACTTCAAACAGAAGAATTTGGTGGTGGCGTTACCCACCGTATAGGAAGTATTAGACCCAGACACAGCGCACAATTATCGTGGCGCTCCGAAGTCAAATTCCACGTTAATGTATTCACACTCAGAATGTAAGTCTTCATTGATTGAAGATATACTTTACTTCGTGTGTTGCACATCTAAGTCATCAACATGCATAAGTGTTAGGATGTGTGCCTGATCACAGGACAATTGAGGATTCCAAGATATTTAGCTCACACCGTAACTTGCAAAAGCTCTTCTCATCCAAGGGCTTGGTGAAGATATCTGCCAATTGCTCTTCAGTGTTGACGTGTATGATATCAATATCTTCCTTCACAACATGATCTCTGAGAAAGTGATGACGAATTTCAATGTGCTTTGTCTTCGAGTGCTGAACTGGGTTGTTGGCAATCTTGATGGCGCTTTCATTGTCGCAGTAGAGTGGTACTTGCTTCAGGTGAATGCCATAGTCTTTGAGTGTTTGCTTCATCCATAGAAGCTGAGCGCAGCAAGATCCAGCAGCAATGTATTCAGATTCAGCAGTGGAGAGAGATACACAGTTCTGCTTCTTTGAAGACCAACATACAAGTGATCGTCCCAGAAAATGACATGTGCCTGATGTAGAATTGTGATCCACCTTGTCACCAGCATAAACAGCATCAGAGAATCCAACTAGATCAAACTTTGAGCCCTTTGGATACCATAATCCTAGTGTTCGGGTGTGAGCCAAATATCCGAGAATTCGCTTCACAGCTAAGTGATGCGATTCCTTTGGTGCCGCTTGGAACCGGGCACACATGCAAACACTAAGCATGATATCTGGCCTAGATGCACATTAATAAAGTAAGGAACCAATCATGGAGCGGTATACCTTTTGATCGAACTCTTTACCATTGTCGTCGGGACCCAGATGATGTTTGGCTGGCATTGGCGTCGTGTAGCCTTTGCAATCTTGCATTCCAAATTTCTTCAGGCAATCTTTGAGGTATTTCTCTTGAGATATAAAGATGTCGTTGCGTTGCTGACGTATTTGAAGACCAAGGAAGAACTTCAGCTCACCCATCATGGACATCTGATATTGCTCTTGCATCATATATCCAAACTCGTCAGTGTATTTCTGATTGGTGCAGCCGAAGATAATGTCATCCACATATATTTGGCACATAAACAGTTCACCATCATATGTCTTCGTGAAGAGAGTGGGGTCGAGGGAACAAGGTTTGAAGCCTTTGCTCTTCAGGAAGTCTTTGAGTGTGTCATACCAAGCCCTAGGGGCTTGTTTGAGTCCATACAGTGCCTTGTTGAGCTTGTACACCATATCAGGATGTTCTGGATCTTCAAAGCCAGGCGGTTGTGCAACATACACTTCTTCGTCAATCTTGCCATTGAGAAAAGCGCTCTTCACATCCATTTGATGCAGAAGAATGTTATGATGATTTGCATAGGCCAGCAGTATGCGTATGGCTTCAAGCCTAGCCACAGGAGCAAATGTCTCATCGAAGTCAATCCCTTCAACTTGAGTGTATCCTTGAGCAACGAGACGAGCTTTGTTTCTGACAACTTGACCATGCTCATCTTGCTTGTTGCGGTATATCCATTTGGTGCCTATTATATTGTGCTTGCGAGGATCAGGACGCTTAACCAGTTCCCATACATTATTCAACTCAAACGGTTGAAGCTCTTCTTGCATAGCTTGAATCCATTCAGGTTCCATGAAGGCTTCATCAACTTTCTTGGGTTCAGATATTGAGACAAATGCGAAGTGTCCACAGAAATTTGCTAGTTGTGTTTCCCTTGAACGAGTGAGTGGACCTGGTGCATTGATGCTATCAATTATTCTCTCAATCTGCACTTCATTTGCAACACGAGGATGTACAGGACGAAGATTTTGCTCTTGCTGATCATTTTCATTGTTAGAAGGATTGTCTTCAGGCTGAGCATTGTCTTCAGGTTGATCAAGTGCGGAGATGATAAGTTCCTCTTCAGGCTGAGCTTTAGATGGTATGATTTCTCCAGTTCCCATAAGTTTGATTGATTCACTGGATGGAACTTCATCTAGCACATTTGGCAGGTGCTCTCTTTGCGAGCCATTAGTCTCATCGAACCGCACATCCACAGTTTCAACCACTTTATAGTGAAAGAGGTTGAAGACTCTGTAGGAGTGCGAATCCTTTCCATATCCAAGCATAAAACCTTCATGTGCTTCTGGTGCAAATTTTGAAGTGTGATGTGGATCCTTGATCCAGCACCTGGCACCAAATACTCTGAAGTAACTGACATTTGGCTTCTTGCCAGTAAGGAGCTCATAGGAAGTCTTGTTCAGAAGCTTGTGAAGATAAACACGGTTGATGATATGGCCTGCAGTATCAATGGCTTCAGGCCAGAATTTTCTTGGAGTCTTGTATTCATCAAGCATCGTCCGAGCCATCTCAATAAGTGTTCTGTTCTTGCGTTCGACGACGCCATTCTGCTGTGGCGTGTATGGAGCTGAGAATTCATGTGTGATGCCCAAAGTATCAAGATATGTATCTAGCCCAGTGTTCTTGAATTCAGTGCCATTGTCACTTCTGATGTGCTTTATCTTGACGCCATAGTTGTTCATGGCTCAATTGGCGAAGCGTCTGAAGACATCCTGCACTTCAGTCTTGTAGAGGATTATATGCACCCAAGTTTATCTTGAATAATCATCAACAATGACAAAGCCATAGAGACAAGCAGTAGTAGTAAGAGTTGAGTAATGAGTGGGACCGAAAAGGTCCATGTGGAGCAGTTCGAAGGGTTGAGTCGTTGTCATGATTGTCTTCGAGGGATGCTTGGCCCTCGTCATCTTTCCTGCTTCACAGGCACTACATAAGTGATCCTTCTTGAACTTGACGCCCTCGATGCCTATGGCATGCTTCTTTCTTGCAAGAGTGTGCAAGTTCCTCATGCCAGCATGCCCTAGCCTCCGATGCCAGAGCCAGCATTCTGAGGCTGTTGCTAAAAGACATACGGCAAGCTGTGGTCCTGCTGAGAAATCTACCACGTACAAATCATCTTTCCTATACCCTTCAAACACTAGAGACTTGTCAGATTCCATTAGAACAAGGCAACGATATTTTCCAAACATCACAATCATGTTTAAATCGCAAAGCATTAAGACAGACATTAAGTTGAAACCAAGGGATTCAACAAGCATGACTTTATCCATGTGTTGATCCTTTGAGATTGCAACTCTACCTAGAACCAATACCTTACTTTTACCAGTGTCAGCAAATGTGATTTGACTTTTGTCAGATGGACATAAGGTTGAGTCCATAAGAAGACTTTGCTTGCCAGTCATGTGATTAGTACACCCACTATCAATAATCCATTCTGAAGCAGCTGGTGTCGTACCCTACAGTGCAGTTAGGGGGATAGGCTTCACGAAGAGAATTGTGAAGCAAAAACATTTGACGAGCCAGTGGATTATGAAAGCTTAGATCGAGATTAGGACTGATAGACAAGTAGCAAGCGACTCAGGAACAAAGTACATAATAAGACCATTTGGGCATTTGATCTTGCGCCCTACAAGATGTTTAAGGTCCCCAGCAATAGCGTTAGACGATTTTTGTTTTCGGCTGGAGACCTTTCCCTACAAAAGAGAGTTAAGCTTTCTTAGCCACCCACATCTTCAAGGGTGGCTTCGAAGCAGTGAGTCTAAGTGCAGCATCTGAGAACTTTGGCTTTGGAGCAATAGCAAAAAGTCTTGCAGGTGGACAATAGTACTCATAAGAATAAGCAGAATAGTTATTGGTCTTATGAACATGGCGGTTTCATGAACCGCGCTCATATTCATAGGCCTGAGTATGGCTTCCCTGCAAAACATTTGCATTAGTGCGACTCAGGTGAGTCCTCTGTCTATATGAAGCCTTTGGGCCGTATGAAGCCTGTGGTCTGGGGTTTGTCTTCTTCACTTGTGGTGTCATGACGACATTCACAGGAAGATTCTCCAAGCACCTTTTCAGTACCCAGACCTTCTTCATAGGCGGCCCATTCCTGCAGTTAGTACCAATATACCTGGCAAACACTTCACCATTCTGATTCTTAAACAGTTTATAGTTTGCATCAAAGGATTCATCAATAACAATGGGATTAGCACAAGTGAAGCCAGATAGGGTGGATGGATCCACTAAAGGTCCCTTTGCAGCAACCCATGTGGTTTTGGGGAACTGCTCAGGTTTCCAGTAAGAGCCATCAGCATTCGTTTTCCTATCGAACCCAACACCCTCTTTCCTAGGGTTTCGGTTCAGGATCTGCCTTTTGAGGACATCACATAGTGTCTGATGCCCTTTGAGACTTTTGAACATCCCTGTTTCAAGCAATGTCTTCAACCTAGCATTCTCATCAGCAATAGCAGTGGCATCCTCAGCAGAGGGGTTAGTTATCACATCAACAGTTGAAGATATTGCAACAGTAGCAGCAATAGAACATTCAGCAACAGAAGTAGCGTTATCACGCTCAATGCATTTAAGACATGGTGGTTCAAAACCTTCCTGAGCGGAACTGATCTGTTTGGCGCGAAGTGGCTCGTTTTCCTTTTGAAGATCTTCATGAGCCGCTCTCAATTTTTCAAGGTCTTGCTTCCTTTGAAGATAATCATAGGAAAGCTTTTCATGAGATGTTGAGAGCGTTTCATGACAACTTTCAAGTTCCTCATACTTAACATGAAGATTTTTTATGTCTTCAATTAAGGACTGAGATCGAGTCATTTCAGCGTCCAACAGGTCATCGCTTTTGTCTAATAGTTTTTGAATATGTTCCATAGCTTTCTGTTGTTCAGTTGCAATTTTAGCAAGTGTTTTGTAGCTGGGTTTGGAACCACAATCAGAGTCATCTTCACTTGATGTTTGATAGTGAGTAGTGCGTGTGTTTACCTTGGCACCGCATGCCATGAAGCAGTAGGTAGGAGCAGAGTAGTCCTTGTCATTTGCATCGGTGTCGGTGACGGAGTCATTATGTTCAAATGATATTGATTGAAGATTACAAGCATCTCATTTTTCCACTCATGAAAATACTTCCCATCAAGAATAGGCACTCTATGTCTAAGACTGCCTAGAGTAGACACATCCATCTTCCTCCAATGGTGATTAAACCAAGGCAATGGATACCAAAGCTCTGATACCACTTGTAGGATCTAGAAGTAGATGTGTCTAGAGGGGGGTGATTAGACACTTCATGCTAAAGTTGCAATTTTTAAGCTTTTTAGGTTTAAGTGGAGTTTAGGCACAATTTCAACACACAGAATACATATCAAGCAAGCATGCAAAGAGTATATGAGCAGCGGAATGTAAAGCATGCAACTTGTAAGAACGTAAAGGGAAGGGTTTGGAGAATTCAAACGCAATTGGAGACACGGATGTTTTTCCCATGGTTCGGATAGGTGGAGCTATCCTACATCCACTTTGATGGAGACTTCAACCCACGAAGGGTAACGGTTGCGCGATTCCACACAGGGCTCCACCCAAGGGTAACGGTTGCGCGAGTCCACACAGGGCTCCACCCACGAAGGGTCCACGAAGAAGCAACCACCCACAAAGGGTCCACGAAGAAGCAACCTTGTCTATCCCACCATGGCCATCGCCCACACAGGACTTGCCTCACTAGCGGTAGATCGTCACAAAGTCTTACAAACTCCTTGGTTCAACTCCACAATCTTGTCGGAGGCTCCCAAGTGACACCTAGCCAATCTAGGAGACACCACTCTCCAAGAAGTAACAAATGGTGTGTAGGTAATGAACTCCTTGCTCTTGTGCTTCAAATGATAGTCTCCCCAACACTCAAATCTCTCTCATAGGATTTGGATTTGGTGGAAAAAGATTTGAGTGGAAAGCAACTTGGAGAGGCTAGAGATCAAGATTCATATGGTAGGAATGGAATATCTTGGTCTCAACACATGAGTAGGTGGTTCTCTCTCAGAACATATGAGTTGGAATGGTGTGTGTGTTCTGATGGGCTCTCTCATCGAATGAGAAGAAGGTGGAGGGGTATATATACCTCCACACAAAATCCAACTGTTACACACAGTTTTCCAATCTCGGTGGGACCGAATTAATAAACTCGATCGGACCGAAAATGTAAACCTAGTGACCGTTAGAGATTTCGGTTGGACCGACTGGATCAACTCGGTGAGACCGATGTTCTAGGGTTAGGGTAAATCCAAAACTCGGTTTGACCGATTACTCAAACTCGGTGGGACCGATTTGGGTAATAAGTGAAACTGAGATTTGGTCAAGCAAACTCGGTGGGACCGATTGCATATCTCGGTGGAACCGAGAATATTGCAATGGGTAACAAAGAGTTTGCAAGCCCATCTCGGTGAGACCGAGATCCCATCGGTGAGACCGAACTGATTAGGGTTTGGCAGTGGCTTATGACAAGTGAAACTCGGTGGCGCCGGATATGAAGAATCGGTAGGACCGAGTTTGGCTTAGGGTTATGTGAAAGTGAGAAAGTAGTTGAGGGTTTTGGAGCATATCACTAAGCACATGAAGCAAGAGGCTCATTAAGCAACACCTCATCCCTCCTTGATAGTATTGGCTTTTCCTAAAGACTCAATGTGATCTTGGATCACTAAAATATAAAATGAAGAGTCTTGAGCTTGAAGCTTTGGCCAATCCTTTGTCCTTAGCATCTTGAAGGAGTTCCCACAACCTTTAGTCCATGCCACTCCATTGTTGAACTTATCTGAAACATGCTAGATCGAAATGTTAGTCCAACAAGAGATATGTTGTCATCAATTATCAAAACCACCTAGGGAGCACTTGTGCTTTCAATCTCCCCCTTTTTGGTAATTGATGGCAACATACATCAAAGCTTTAGATAAAGATATAAAGAACAGCAAGTAAAGCTTTGGAAGAACATGTAACAAGCATAGGCTCCCCCTACATGTATGCACTCATGTAAATATGAAATAGAGAGGCATGTGAGAGCATAACCATGACAGAGTAGGCAAAGTGTTACATGTATCTTGGCCATATGCATCAGAGCAAAAGATTATCAAGGAAAATACCTTCATGCTCATGAGTCCTTCTTGCAAACAGTATGTACATAAGCAAGAACTCCTCATACTCATGATTTTGATGCATATACTTACCTTGTGGTCTTGAGTTGGCTTAGGATGGAATGAACCTGCACAAACAAGGTTAGATAACATAGGTACGTCCACTAGCCAGAGCAAACAAAAGAAACCACAAGAATACCAAGATTGGGATGACATGTAGAGAGTGAGTACAAGGTACCATATTGAATTCAACATGTCCCCAAGAATGAAGATATGCAATGAATTTGACTGATTTCTTTCCCTTAGGTGTCTTTCTCCCCCTGAATCTTACATGGGATATTGGGAGAAGATAGGAAACAGAAAATCAGAGCTGAAGGATATGAATAGAACTAAATTCAAATGAGTTCATATGAACATGTATTTCCCCCAAAAAGACATGTGGCATCTCTCCTATTGAACATCAAGCATCTGGGATCCTTGAGTATTCTCTCCCCCTTAGTACTTTCTCCTTTGTAGGTGATAAGCTTTTGATGTGATCTCTCTCTTTCTGATGATAAGCTTTGATGTGATCTCTCTCTCCCCCTTTGACATCAATTTCCAAGCAGGTTGTTCCTGGAATCCGTCGAATAGGTTTGGTCCTTGAGATTCAGTACAAAGCAGTGAATAAAACTGTGATGCTTGTAGAGGACAAGATTCATTGAGTGGAGCTGGATCAGAAGAAATATAGAATATGTGGCAAACTGTTTTTCCTGTTGCGAAATAAGTGGCACGGAGTGGCATGTTTCGGTAGTACCGAAGGGATTCGGTTGGACCGAAAATAGCTATTCGGTGAAACCGAGTTCATCACAGAGAAAAACACTTGTCACCTCAGCTCACTAGTCAAGTAAGATCTCACAAAGATTTGCAATGAATTAGCTAAAAGATTTGCAAGGAATTTGATGCAGAATTATGCAGAACAAAAATCAAAAAGAAAAGAGTGAAGGTTTCTAGATGAAGTTTTTTTTTGATTGAAAAAGAAAGAAACAAATATGCAAGGGACAAATGCAATAATTCAGAAAAGAACACAAGAGAACTTCATCTAGAATTGGGCGGTGACATAGTCACCTATGTTAGAGTATATTGACTTAGGAGTCAAGTGAGAACACTTGATCATAGGTCATACTCATCGTTTAAGCTCAAAATGGGGTTACCATTTTTCGTTTAAGCATTTTGATGTATTCACATCTTGTTGATTTGCTTTGACTCATGTCTTGGAGTAAAGCTTCTCTAAGATGGAATAACATACCTTGGGTGGTGATGTGGTTCTTGCTCATGTAGTTGAACTTGTGTGGGTGCTCAAGGTTGATGTAGCTCATCGAGAGTTGGGAGCACCATTTGGAGTTTGAGTTCATCTACCTACATGGGTTAGTTCTTGCAAGGAAGAGCACTTGTGTATCCAAAAATGACAATCATGAAGCTCAATCATAGAATTTGTCAAAGGATATGTTTGTATGGTTTTGTGCTTCCTTGTCTTCAACCACTATTGTGTAGAGTCTTGGTGATGTAGAGATCGCTCAGGATATGAGTGAGTCGCAATCTCATGGAATTATATTCAACCAAGCACCTACATGGGTTAGACAACATGCAAGGTGCAAATATATCCAAGACATAAGATAGTTATCATAAGAGATATATCATGGATTAGTCATAAGCTCATGTCTTGCATGTATCCAATGGAGTTTCTACTCCAAGTTCGAAGCATCAATGATGTTCAATTCTCCTCTCAACCTGCAAAACACTTTCTCATCAAGCGGTTTAGTGAATATATCCGCTAATTGCTTATCGGTGCGAACATGCTTAAGATTGATGTCACCCTTAGCAACATGATCTCGAATGAAATGATGACGAACTTCAATATGCTTAGTCCGAGAATGTTGTACAGGACTATGACCAATTTTGATGGCACTTTCATTGTCACAAAGCAGTGGAACATGTTTCACATAAATCCCATAATCTTTAAGAGTTTGGGTCATCCAAAGTAATTGAGCACAACATGAACCAGCGGCAATGTATTCCGCTTCGGAAGTGGATAAGGATACCGAGTTTTGTTTCTTGGAAGACCAAGACACAAGAGATCTACCAAGAAATTGACAAGTACCCGAAGTGGACTTTCTATCAACCTTGTCTCCAGCATAATCCGAGTCGGAATAGCCAACAAGATCAAAAGAAGACCTCTTAGGATACCAAATGCCAAAATTTGGTGTATGGATTAAATATCTCACTATCCTTTTCACAGCCTTAAGATGACAATCTTTAGGAGCAGCTTGATATCGTGCACACATGCACACACTTAGCATAATATCGGGACGTGAAGCACATAGGTATAACAATGAACCAATCATAGAGCGATAAACCTTTTGATCAACCGGTTCACCATCTTTGGTTAAATCATTATGTCCACTAGTAGGCATGGGTGTAGACATACCTTTGCATTCTTGCATATTGAACTTCTTGAATAAGTCCTTGGTGTACTTTGTTTGAGAGACAAATGTACCTTCCTTAGTTTGCTTGATTTGCAACCCGAGAAAGAATTTGAGTTCACTCATCATAGACATCTCAAACTTCTCTGACATTAGCTTTCCAAACTTTTCACTAAAGAGGGGGTTAGTTGAACCAAATATGATATCATCAACATAAATTTGGCATACAAATAGTTCTCCATTAACCCTTTTAGTAAAAAGAGTAGAATCAATTTTACCAATTTCAAAACCACTTGTAGTAAGGAACTTGGTCAAGCATTTATACCATGCTATAGGAGCTTGTTTAAGACCATAAAGAGCTTTGTGAAGTTTGTAAACATGGTTTGGTTTCTTAGGATTGATAAAGCCAGGAGGTTGTTTGACATAAACTTCCTCCTCTATTTCACCATTTAGAAAAGCACTTTTAATGTCCATTTGGTACAAGGTGATATTATGGTGATTAGCATAGGCAAGTAAGATGCGAATGGACTCAAGTCTAGCAACGGGAGCATACGTCTCACCATAGTCCATACCTTCGACTTGTGTGTATCCTTGGGCGACGAGACGTGCTTTGTTGCGAACCACTTGTCCATCTTCATCTTGCTTGTTGCGAAACACCCATTTGGTACCAATGATGTTGTGGTTGTTGTCGGGCTTCTCGACCAATGTCCAAACTTGGTTTCTCTCAAAATTATGTAGCTCGTCATGCATAGCGTTTATCCAATCTGGATCTTCCAATGCTTCTTCAACCTTCATAGGTTCAATGCTAGAGATGAATGAATAGTTTTCACAAAAGTTAGCTAAACGAGTTTTTGAGCGAGTGATTCTCCCGGTTTGTATATCATTGAGGATTTGCTCGACGGGATGATCTTTGGCAATTCTTGCTCGAACTCGTGAAAGCTTTTGCTTGGGTCTTCGTTGAACATCTTGTTCATCTTGTTCTTGTTCTTGGCCTTCTTCATTGTTGACGTCGTCGTTCTCTTGTCGTGGTGGAGAAGGAGGTTGTTGATGTTCGTCTTGACGTATTTCCTCATTTTCTTCATCTTAGTGTGTCCCACTTGTGGATGCTTCCATGTCGATTCTTGGTTCACCTTGTCGTGAAGTAGAAGCTTCCACTTGGACGGATGAAGTACTCTCCTTCACTTCGTTGGACGAATTTTGCCAATGGACAAGTCTTGAATTGCTTCTGAAGGGTCTTTGTCTCCTACATCAATTGGCAATTGCTCTACTTGCGAGCCATTAGATTCATCAAACTTCACATCTACCGTCTCTTCAACTTTTCGGGTGAAATTGTTGTAGACACGGTAAGTGTGAGAGTTTGAGCCATAACCAAGTAGAAAACCTTCATGAGATTTAGGAGCGAACTTTGAACGATGATGCTTATCAAGAATGTAGCACTTTGAGCCGAATGCTCGAAAGTATCCAACTTGGGGTTTGTTACCGGTGAGAAGCTCGTATGCCGTCTTGCCGAGTAGCTTGTGAAGGTATAAGCGATTTGTTGCGTGACAAGCTGTCTCAACTGCTTCTGCCCAAAAGTGCTTTGGCGTCTTGTATTCATCAAGCATCGTTCTTGCCATTTCGATGAGCGTCCGGTTCTTCCTCTCAACAACTCCATTTTTTTGAGGTGTGTACGTAGCCGAGAACTCGTGTGAAATCCCTTCTTCGTCAAGAAAGGTGTCCACATTTGCGTTCTTGAACTCCGTTCCGTTGTCACTCCGAACCTTCTTGATCTTCACATCAAACTGATTTTGGGCTTTCCTAGCGAAGTTTCTGAAGATCTTCTGGACCTGCGACTTGTCATTAAGAAAGAACACCCACGTAAATCTTGAAAAGTCATCAACTATAACTAGACCAAAAGAATTTCCACCGAGACTCTTGTAGGCGTTGGGACCAAAAAGATCCATGTGAAGTAGCTCGAGTGGCCTCCTTGTGGTCATGATGTTCTTCACGGGATGTCTTCCTCCAACCTGTTTACCTGCTTGACAAGCACTGCAAAGTCTATCCTTATCAAATATGACATCGTTAACTCCAAGGATATGATTTCCTTTAATAAGCTTGTCAAGGTTTCTCATGCCAACGTGACCTAGTCGTCTATGCCACAACCAACCTTTTGAGGATTTAGCAACAAAGCAAGTTTTAGGTTGTGCCTTTTTAGAGAAATCGACAATGTAAAGATCTCCTCTACGCATACCCGTAAAGACCATTTTATGATTGTCTCGATGAAATACTTGGCAGTCTACCTTAGTAAATAGGACATTCAAACCAAAATCAGCAAGTCTAGATACTGAAAGTAAGTTGTAGCCAAGAGATTCAACGAGCATGACATTTTGAATGGAACTATCATGTGAGATGGCCACCTTACCAAGGCCAACCACTTTACCCTTTGAATTATCACCAAAGGTGACATATTTTCGAGGGCCGTCATCTTCAGCAAGCTCACGAAACATCTCTTCATCTCCGGTCATATGATCAGTACATCCACTATCAAGAACCCATTCCTTTCCTCCTGATTCAAATCCCCGAAGATTTGCCATAAGACCAAAATGTCTCATTGCATCATCAAGATCGAAGTCACTATCATCATCATCATAATATTCATGTTCATCATGATCTTGTGATTCATCATTTCCTAGAGAGGATAATTCATCAGATAAATGATCATCAAAGTGGTCACTTTTATGAATTCTTATAGCTTAGAGTATGATATCATTAATGATTCCAACATCACCTTTAGCATGCTTAAGATTGGCAAGTTCAAGAAGACATTTACCAAAACTAGGATCACTAGAGTTCATCTTACTCAAGGCAATAGATTTATGGAGAATTTCATCCAAAGTTTTCAAGGAATGATCGGGAAATCGTTCCTCAAGAAATTTCCATATAGTATAGGCACAATTTTGAGTAGGCAAACTAGCAATCAAATTTTTGGGCAATCCTCTAATGATGAGCTCAATAGTTCTAAGATTGCGAATCATGTCAATATCTTCATCTAGGGTAGGATGCAAGGGATCAATATGGGGTGCACAAGGGCTAGCAATATACTTGTTCAAATGATATTGATTGAAGATTACAAGCATCTCATTTTTCCACTCATGAAAATACTTCCCATCAAGAATAGGCACTCTATGTCTAAGACTGCCTAGAGTAGACACATCCATCTTCCTCCAATGGTGATTAAACCAAGGCAATGGATACCAAAGCTCTGATACCACTTGTAGGATCTAGAAGTAGATGTGTCTAGAGGGGGGTGATTAGACACTTCATGCTAAAGTTGCAATTTTTAAGCTTTTTAGGTTTAAGTGGAGTTTAGGCACAATTTCAACACACAGAATACATATCAAGCAAGCATGCAAAGAGTATATGAGCAGCGGAATGTAAAGCATGCAACTTGTAAGAACGTAAAGGGAAGGGTTTGGAGAATTCAAACGCAATTGGAGACACGGATGTTTTTCCCATGGTTCGGATAGGTGGAGCTATCCTACATCCACTTTGATGGAGACTTCAACCCACGAAGGGTAACGGTTGCGCGATTCCACACAGGGCTCCACCCAAGGGTAACGGTTGCGCGAGTCCACACAGGGCTCCACCCACGAAGGGTCCACGAAGAAGCAACCACCCACAAAGGGTCCACGAAGAAGCAACCTTGTCTATCCCACCATGGCCATCGCCCACACAGGACTTGCCTCACTAGCGGTAGATCGTCACAAAGTAGGCGATCTCCTTGCCCTTACAAACTCCTTGGTTCAACTCCACAATCTTGTCGGAGGCTCCCAAGTGACACCTAAGCCAATCTAGGAGACACCACTCTCCAAGAAGTAACAAATGGTGTGTAGGTAATGAACTCCTTGCTCTTGTGCTTCAAATGATAGTCTCCCCAACACTCAACTCTCTCTCATAGGATTTGGATTTGGTGGAAAGAAGATTTGAGTGGAAAGCAACTTGGGAAGGCTAGAGATCAAGATTCATATGGTAGGAATGGAATATCTTGGTCTCAACACATGAGTAGGTGGTTCTCTCTCAGAACATATGAGTTGGAATGGTGTGTGTGTTCTGATGGCTCTCACTTCGAATGAGAAGGAGGTGGAGGGGTATATATAGCCTCCACACAAAATCCAACCGTTACACACAGTTTTCCAATCTCGGTGGGACCGAATTAATAAACTCGGTCAGACCGAAAATGTAAACCTAGTGACCGTTAGAGATTTCGGTGGGACCGACTGGATCAACTCGGTGAGACCGATGTGCTAGGGTTAGGGTAAATCCAAAACTCGGTTTGACCGATTACTCAAACTCGGTGGGACCGATTTGGGTAATAAGTGAAACTGAGATTTGGTCAAGCAAACTCGGTGGGACCGATTGCATATCTCGGTGGGACCGAGAATATTGCAATGGGTAACAGAGAGTTTGCAAGCCCATCTCGGTGAGACCGAGATCCCATCGGTGAGACCGAACTGATTAGGGTTTGGTAGTGGCTTATGACAAGTGAAACTCGGTGGCGCCGGATATGAAGAATCGGTAGGACCGAGTTTGGCTTAGGGTTTAGGTCATATGTGGAAGTGGGAAAGTAGTTGAGGGTTTTGGAGCATATCACTAAGCACATGAAGCAAGAGGCTCATTAAGCAACACCTCATCCCTCCTTGATAGTATTGGCTTTTCCTAAAGACTCAATGTGATCTTGGATCACTAAAATATAAAATGAAGAGTCTTGAGCTTGAAGCTTTGGCAATCCTTTGTCCTTAGCATCTTGAAGGAGTTCCCACAACCTTTAGTCCATGCCACTCCATTGTTGAACTTATCTGAAACATGCTAGATCGAAATGTTAGTCCAACAAGAGATATGTTGTCATCAATTATCAAAACCACCTAGGGAGCACTTGTGCTTTCAGCTCCATAGTCTTCATGCGATGTCTTCTCTTGTCATAGTCTTCAATGTGAATGTCTTCACATACCACCTTTGACTTCAATGTCTTCTTACATTTTTAGGGGTCATCTCTGGTAGGAAAATTGAATCAATGAGGGGCTTCTACCTGTGTTATCCTGCAATTCTCACAAACACATTAGTCCCTCAACTAGGTTTGTCGTCAATACTCCAAAACCAACTAGGGGTGGCACTAGATGCACTTACACACACAAAGCATAAAACTCATGATCTTTAATTTTAATTTTAATAGTTGGTTCCCACTCATCATAGAGTTTTCTAGGGATAGAAACTTTCAACTCAAGTTTTTCTTCATAAGATTGCATCAAGGCATCAACAATATGTTCGCTGAAGGCTTTATTTTGACTATAAGCATGTGGAGAATTTAGCACGGATTGCAACAAGGAAATACAATCAATTAAAGAGCAACTTTCATAATTAAATTCCTTGAAATCCAATATAGCGGGTTTAGCAACATCTAGATTTTTATTTCTTTCAATCCCACTTTCATCAATTTCATCATTAAGATCTAAATACTCCGAACTTTTAGAACGCCTTCTAGGTAAAGGAAGATCATATTCAGTTTCATCGAGATTTATATTGCAAAATAAAGATTTAATAGGAGACACATCAATAATTTTTAGATTTTCATCTTGATTTTCATAGGAATCCGGTTTAGCAGCCATCTTATTAACTAAGGTGGCTTGCATATCCGAAATTCCAGCAGTCATCTTTTCTAGACGAGCAATTTGGGATCTTATACCATCAAATTCTTTACACATATCATATAGCTCTTTATTCATATAACTCATAAAACTTTTTTGTTCCTTAAGCTCGTTTCTAAAGAAATTGTTATGCTCAAATTGCAAAACCATAAACTTCCTAACGTTGGTTTCGATCTCCTCTAACCTTTTGAGGTGGAGATCACCAAATCTCGGTTGAGCCATCGCGACAAACAAGCAAACTAGCACACAAGAAAACAAGTGCAAGCGGGCAAAAGGAGGCAAATAGAGAGGGAGGATAGAGAGAGAGGGCGAATAAAACGGCAAGGGTGAATTGGGGGAGAGCAAAACGAGAGGCAAATGGCAAATAATGTAATGCGAGAGATAGGGATTGTGATGGGTACTTGGTATGTTGACTTTTTGCGTAGACTCCCCGGCAACGGCGCTAGAAATCCTTCTTGCTACGTCTTGAGCTTGCGTTGGTTTTCCCCGAAGAGGAAGGGATGATGCAGCAGAGTAGCGTAAGTATTTCCCTCAATTTTTGAGAACCAAGGTATCAATCCAGTAGGAGGCCACGCTCAAGTCCCTCGTACCTGCACAAAATGATAGCTACTCGCAACCAACGTGATTAGGGGTTGTCAATCCCTTCACGGTCACTTACGAGAGTGAGATCTGATAGATATAATATTTTTGGTATTTTTGGTATAAAGATGCAAAGTAAAAAAGTAAAAGCAAAGTAAAAGGCAAAGCTAGATTAAAGTGATGGAGATTGATATGATGAGAATAGACCCGGGGGCCATAGGTTTCACTAGTGGCTTCTCTCAAGAGCATAAGTATTCTACGGTGGGTGAACAAATTACTGTTGAGCAATTGACAGAATTGAGCATAGTTATGAGAATATCTAGGCATGATCATGTATATAGGCATCACGTCCGTGACAAGTAGACCGAAACGATTCTGCATCTACTACTATTACTCCACTTATCGACCGCTATCCAGCATGCATCTAGAGTATTAAGTTAAAAACAGAGTAACGCCTTAAGCAAGATGACATGATGTAGAGAGATAAATTCATGCAATATGAAATAAACCCCATCTTGTTATCCTCGATGGCAACGATGCAATACGTGCCTTGCTGCCCCTTCTGTCACTGGGAAAGGACACCGCAAGATCGAACCCAAAGCTAAGTGTCGGTGTACAAAAAGAGGGGTACACTTTTTGTACCCCTATAACTGTGCACGGACAGTCTGAGCCACAGGCACCACCACACTAAGCAAGGCAAGGGAGGTGAGCCAAGGTAAGACCGAGGCTCAGGAGAAGCAGAACGACACCAAGACCAAGACCACAAAGAGCAAAGGGGACGAAGCGGACCCCCCCCCCCCGGCAAGATCCTTGCCGGGAGGCGGTTTTAGCAAACCCGGCAAGACCCTTGCCGTGGCAACTCGCCCCACACCTACGGAGTGAGACACCCTTGAGTCCACTGCCCCCATGGGGCAAGGATTCGGGAGACATCCCCGTGGTGGCATGCAGATCTTTGTGAAGACATTCAAGATCAGATACACCCTTTAGAAGATGATGATCCTTGGCGGGATCCCAGCCAAGGAGGACCACAAGGCCCCCGGCAAGAGCCTTGCCGGGGATGACAGCAGGCGCCATGGCAAGACCCTTGCCGGGGCCCCGGCAAGGCCCTTGCCAAGAACACCCGTAGGGCCACCATCAGGCCCACGCCAGTCAAACCTCCACCGCCGTTCGCATGCAGCTGCCGACCCAACCAGCTGGGTAGGCACCTGCGTGGCGGCATGCGGATATTCGTGGAGACCCACCGCTGCGCCACCTCAGCTACCTGCCTGCCTACATGGCACCACGGGCGCCGCTGGCCAGGGCGCATGTTGACACGAGAGGGAGCGGTGACTGACGAGACAGGGCTCTCCCCTGTCCCCGATAAAGCAAGGACACCTGGGCAAGACGCATTAAATGCGCCTTGTCATGTAATGCGAGGGATAACCTCACATCACTGTACCCTTTCCACCTCCTGTGTGCCACTATGGCAACCCCTTTCCTATAAAAGGAGGCCCGAGGCGACCAGGAGGAGGATTCGGCTTTTTGGAGCTCCTCACGCCCCATAGCTAGCTCAAGAACACAGATATACAATCCACCAAAGCAGGAGTAGCGTTTTACGCATCCTCGCGGCCCGAACCTGGATAAACGAACCGTGTGCTATCTGTTTGATCCGCTCTTCTCACGACACCGCGCCCTGCAACCGTAGTAGGGATTCTTGTGATCCCATGGGTGTCGTTCCCACCGACACTAAGCACTTCTCCCATGGCAAGAACTACCAATCTAGTTGGCCAAACCAAACGGATAATTCGAAGAGACTTGCAAAGATAACCAATCATACATAAAAGAATTCAGAGAAGATTCAAATATTATTCATAGATAGACTTGACCATAAACCCACAATTCATCGGTCTCAACAAACACACCGCAAAAAGAAGATTACATCGAATAGATCTCCACAAGAGAGGGGGAGAACTTTGTATTGAGATTCAAAGAGAGAGAAGAAGCCATCTAGCTACTAACTATGGACCCGAAGATCTGAGGTAAACTACTCACACTTCATCGGAGGGGCTAGGATGATGTAGAAGCCCTCCGTGATGACGGCCCTCTTCCGGCGGAGCTCCGGAACAGGCCCCAAGATGGGATCTCGTGGATACAGAAAGTTGCGGCGGTGAAATTAGGTTTTTGGCTCCCGTTCTGATCGTTTGGGGGTACGTAGGTATATATAGGAGGAAGGAGTACGTCGGTGGAGAACCGAGGGGCCCACGAGGCAGGGGGGCGCCCTAGGGGGGGCACCCTCGTGACCTCCTCTTTCACTCCTTGGAGTAGGGTCCAAGTCTCCTGGATCACGTTCGGTGAGAAAATCACGTTCCCGAAGATTTTATTCCGTTTGGACTCCGTTTGATATTTTGTTTCTCCGAAACACTGAAATAGGCAAAAAACAGCAATTCTGGGCTGGGCCTCCGCTTAATAGGTTAGTCCGAAAAATAATATAAAAGTGGAAAATAAAGCCCAATATAGTCCAAAACAGTAGATAATATAGCATGGAGCAATCAAAAATTATAGATACGTTGGAGACGTATCAAGGTGCAGGTCGACTGCAACCTTTTCCTTCGAAGCTACGCCACAAGTACAATGTGCGCCCCATCCCTATCCGCAAGGACGACGAGGTGCAGGTCGACTGCAACCTTCTCCTTCGGAGCTACGCCACAAGTACGATGTGCGCTCCATCCCTATCCGCAAAGGCGACGAGGTGCAAGTCGACTGCAACCTTCTCCTTCGGGACTACGCCACAAATACAATGTGCGCTCCATCCCTATCCGCAAGGATGACGAAGCGTAGGTCGACTAGAGTCGCCACCTCAGAGCTGCATCTCCAGCGCAAAGATTATTACGAGTGAAGAACAAAGTCCACTTGAAGGCAAAACACAAGCATATTCGGAAATAAACCAAATTCAGATAAATCCTAAAGTTCCAAGCAGTGAATCAAAAGTATTCGAGCATCAAGCCCAAAGGAGTTTAACGGTTACAGCAACCACTCGGCATTCCGAGGCAAATTTAAAGCAGATTCAAGTCTCATAAGTTTGTTCACTCGGCAGGAGGAGGGCTGGCAGGCTCGATGAATTCGTCTAGGTCGATCCCATCCGCGATGCGAGTGGCAGCAGCGATGAAAGTCTCCATGAAGGACTGGAAGTCATGCCTTTTGGTGTTAGCAACCTTGATCGCCGCCAGCTTGTCTTCACGAGCTTCCTTGCAGTGGACTCGCACCAAGGACAGTGCCACGTCAGCACCACACTGGGCGGAGGACTTCTTCCATTCCTGCACTCGGTCAGGAATCTCGTTGAGTCGAGCCATCAGGGATTCCAGGTCATTTTGAAGCGTCGCCCTTGGCCAGAGCAATGTGTTGACTCATGAGACTACCTCCTTCAGGCGCGCGAGGTAGCTTGTGATGCTGGCGACACGAGACTCCAGTCGGAGCACGTTCATTGCAGTTTCATCGCAAACTAGAGAAGCAATAGGGTCCAGACCCGTCTCGACCTTTCCAGTTTCCTCGTCAAAGTCTTGGAAGAATTCTGCAGCCAAAAATTAGTGAGTCGACCGGACAGGATCCGTACGCAAGCATCAACACAGTCGGTTTAAAAGAAATACCTTCCAGCATAAGACAAAGCTTCTTGGCGAGAGTTCTCAGATAAGCCTCCGTTTCATTCCTCTTGTGGACCGCAGACTCCAGCTTTTCGTTCAGGGTAATTTTGTCCTTCTTCAGATGACTCACCTCTCGGTTAGACTCGTTGAGACAGGACTTCAGCTTGGTCACCTCCCCTTTGAGTGCTTCGTCTGAAGCCAGCTTCTGGTCTGCGAGGACAGTTTTATCTTGGGCTTCCTTCTATGCAGCGGCGAGGTCCGGGTCCTTCTTCTCCAGAGCCAACTTCATTTTCTCTGCAAAAGAAGCAATTAGATCAGATAAGAGCTCGCAGAAATGTTTTAAAAAGACAGTCGACAGGCAGTTACCTTCCATACCAGCAGCTTCGTCTTGAGCTTTCTTCAGATCCTGCTGGGCCAACTCCAAGTCAAGGTTGAGTTGCCTCTGCTTCTCCTCAAGTTCAGCAAACTTGGAAATGAGAGTACAAGACTTCTGCAGAAGGCAAAAGACGTGTCAATCGACAAGATCAAATGTTGTTCACTTCCGAGTGGATAAAACTTACAGAAGTTCGCTTAGACCCCAGCCGACTGCACACAGTCGACTGCGGTCTCGGGGGCTACACCCAGTGGGTGCACTTGGCGTGCCCCCGCTGATTAATACCCAACTCGACCTGTCCGCCCAGGTCAAGTCAAAAAGAAAACTATTCAGACCCCGGACGACTGCCAGCAGTCGACCGCGGTCTCGGAGACTACACCCAGTGGGTGCACTTGACGTGCCCCCACTAGTTCAGATCCCATTCGACCGGTCCGCATGGGTCGAGTGGAAGAACAGAAAAGAAAAAGAACTCAGACCCTAGTCGACTGCCAGCAGTCGACTGCGGTCTCGAGGACTACACCCAGTGGGTGCACTTAGCGTGCCCCCACCGGTTCAGATCCTACTCGCCCAGACCGAGTGGACGAACGCAAATACCAAATACAACAAAACACCCAGTGGGTGTACTGATTCGACGCAAACAACAGGAGATTGTATGGAAGAAAATGTTTCAGATAGCATATCCTGACAGAACAAGGTCAGCCAAAAAGTCTACTTACCTGGACATTGGCTCGGAGAGCAGCGCTAGCGTCATAAGCATCCTGGCTATTCTCATGCACCGTCTTCATCCGCTCCATCATCATGTTAGCCTGACGGATGGCTTCCGCAGCCGCTTCCGACTGGTTGTCCGGAACGGGGTAGCTGGTGAAAAAGAGAGCAGACGACCCGGGTGTGGCAGTTTGGAGCACCGTGGCATGGAGTTGGACGACTAAAGGAATCACTAGTGCAGTCGACGGTGCGGGGTGCTCACTCGACAAGGGTGCAGCGAAGGTTACAGAGGTCCTGCCCGTGTCTTCAAATTGACGGACGAGTGGTGTTGTCGTTGGCCCTTGCTGAGACATCTTGCCAGCTGCTACCTTTTTGCTCTTCCTAGGCTTAAGAGCCACATCTTCATCGTCATCTGGAAGATCGATGACATTGGGTGGAGCTGCAAGACAGATCAGTCGACCCCAAGTGAGCCACTAGAATGCAATTGACCAAGTAATCAAGAACAAGATCATAAGAGTTTCTACCTGGGTTGGAGGTAACCGCGTCTTCCATCTCCTCATCTCAATACTGGAGGGAAGAGGTTCCCGCTGTAGCAGCACTGCAAGTGTCCGTACTCAGTCAGTTACATTCTGTTGCTCGAGTCGACGAAAAGAACAAGTCAGATCATTACCCGGAGATGGTAGGGACGGTCACTTTGATCCTGGGCAAAGCCTTGGGCAGTTTGGAGGAGGTGGCCTTCGGTGCTTTTGGAGCTGGAGGCAGCACAACCTTGGGCTGCTTTGGGGCCTTCTCAATCGGCGCTGGAGAAGACGTCCGGGGGCGCTTCGAAGACTGCCCAGTCGATGCGGTCACTAGGTCCGGGGTGCTCGCCGGGCCGTGTGCATGCTTGGATCTCCTCTCTCTGCGAGGAGGCGAGTCAACTTCTTCATCATCGCTCGAGTCGTCGCTCTCCTCGTCCTCCTCTGCATCCGAGTGCCACTCGCCGCTCTCGCCCCCGCTCGCTCCCTCCTCGACGTCTTGCTCCTACACTCCGTTGGGCATCGAGTACATGTCAATGAGAGTGAGGGAGTCCTGGATTAGTGGGTCTCCAGACAGCCGGACGATATCCTTTGGCCGGACTGTTGGACTATGATGATACAAGTTTGAAGACTTCGTCTCATGTCCGGATGGGACTCTACTTAGCATGGAAGGCAAGCTAGGCAATACGGATATGTATATCTCCTCCTTTGTAACCGACCTTGTGTAACCCTAGCCCTTTCCGGTGTCTATATAAACCGGAGGGTTTTAGTCCGTAGGACAACATACAATCATACCATAGGCTAGCTTCTAGGGTTAGCCTCTCCGATCTCGTGGTAGATCAACTCTTGTACTACACATATCATCAAGAATAAATCAAGCAGGACGTAGGGTTTTACCTCCATCAAGAGGGCCCGAACCTGGGTAAAACATCATGTTCCCTGCCTCCTGTTACCATCCGCCTTGGACGCACAGTTCGGGACCCCCTACCCGAGATCCGCCGGTTTTGACACCGACATTGGTGCTTTCATTGAGAGTTCCTTTGTGTCGTCGCCGTTAGGCTTGATGGCTCCTTCTATCATCGATAGCGATGCAGTCCAGGGTGAGACTTTTCTCCCTAGACAAATCTTTGTGTTCGGCGGCTCCGCACTGCGGGCCAACTTGCTTGGCCATCTGGAGTAGATCAAAAGTTACGCCCCTGGCCACCAGGTCAGGTTTGGAAGCTTAAACTACACGGCCGATATCCATGGAGACTTGATCTTCGATGGATTCGAGCCTCTGCCTTGTGCGTCACGCGGTCACGATGAGTACGATTTAGCTCTACCATCAGACAGTGTTCAAGAGATCGCACCGACAGCCGCTCCGACCCTCAAATCGGAGCCAATTGCACCGTCCATGGATGGGTGGATGGACCCCGCCACGGAAGCCTTATCCTCATAGGCGATCGAGCCGGACATCAACCTTACCCTGCACGGGAGCCATGTTGTCAAACTGCCGGATCCTTCTCCGGCCACGGACTCTGAACCGCCTGCGCCCGTTCCTAGCGAATCCGATTGGGCGACGATCATGGAGTTTACCTCCGCGGATATTTTTCAGCACTCGCCCTTTGGCCACATACTGAAATCATTAAGGTCTCTCTCCTTGTCAGGAGGATCCTGGCCGAGCTATGTCCGGTAGGATTGGGATGCGGACGATGAAGAAATTCGCGGCCCACCCACCACCCACTTAGTAGCCACTGTTGATGACTTAACCGACATGCTCGACTTCGACTCCGAAGACATCGACGGTATGGACGACGATGCGGGAGACGAAGAGGAACCACTGCCCACAGGGCACTGGACAGCCACCTCATCATACGATATATACATGGTGGACACACCCAAAGAAGGGAATGGCGACGAGACAACGGAGGATGACCCCTCCAAGAAGCAACCCAAGTGTCGACGTCAGCAGCACCGCTCTAAGTCCTGCCAAAGCAAAAGTGGTGATACCAGCACAAGAGATAATAACACTCCGGATAGTGCCGAAGATGGAAACAATCCCCTCCAACACGATCTAGGACAGGAGGATGGAAAGGCCAGCCCTCCAGAGAGAGCGGCAGATGGAGAGGCGGAGGATGATAATTACATGCCCCCCTCCGAAGACGAGGCAAGCCTCGACGATGCCGAATTCGTCGTGCCAGAGGATCCCGTCGAACAAGAGCACTTCAAGCGCCGGCTTATAGCCACAGCAAATAGCCTTAAGAAAAAGTAGCAGCAGCTTCAAGCTGATCAAGATCTGCTAGCTGACAGATGGACTGAAGTCCTCGCGGCCGAGGAATATAAACACGAGCGCCCCTCCAAGAGTTACCCAAAATGTAGGTTGCTACCCTGACTGGAGGAAGAAGCGTATGACGCGGCTGATCGGCCACCTCATGGCCGCGATCGAGAGGCATTCCAGCCAAAAACTCAGCCTGCACCCCGATGCCATTCAAATAAAAAGGCATGGGGAAATACGCCAGACCTACGAGACGTATTGGAGGACAAAGAAAAACATGCAAGATCTACGGATCACGAGGGCGTGCCACTATGCAAGATGATAAACGTCATGCCGGATACAGTAAAAGTAAGTCCGGCCGGGCCGACCACAGCGGACACGACTCATTTGAGCTGCGTCACGACATAGCCCAGTATAGAGGCGCCGCACACCCCCTATGCTTCACAGACGAAGTAATGGATCATCAAATCCCAGAGGGTTTCAAACCCGTAAATATTGAATCATACGACGGCACAACAGATCCTGCGGTATGGATCAAGGATTTCCTCCTCCACATCCACATGGCCTGCGGTGATGACTTCCACGCCATCAAATACCTCCCACTAAAGCTCAAAGGACCAGCGCGGCATTGGCTTAACAACTTGCTAGCAGAGTCCATTAGCTGCTAGGAAGATCTGGAGGCCGCATTCCTCGACAACTTTCAGGGCACTTATGTGCGACCACCAGATGCCGATGACTTGAGCCACATAATTCAACAGCCAGAAGAATCGGCCAGGCAATTCTGGACTCGGTTCCTAACAAAGAAAAATCAAATCGTCGACTGTCCGGATGCAGAGGCCCTAGCAGCTTTCAAACACAACATCCGCGACGAGTGGCTAGCCCGGCACCTTGGTCAGGAAAAGCCGAAATCTATGGCAGCCCTCACGACACTCATGACCCGCTTTTGTGCGGGAGAAGACATCTGCTGGCTCGCAGTAATAACATATCATAGAACCATGGTACTTCGGATACCAAGGACGGCAATGGCCGCAGGTCACGTCGAAATAAACATAAGCGCCGCATTAACAGCGACAATACCGAGGATACGGCAGTCAATGCCGGATTCAAAGGCTCTAAACCCGGTCAGCGGAAAAAGCCATTTAAAAGAAGCACTCCGGGACCGTCCAGTTTGGACCGCATACTCGATCGCTCGTGCCAAATACACGGCACCCCCGACAAGCCAGCCAACCACACCGATAGGGATTGTTGGGTATTCAAGCAGGCCGGCAAGTTAATTGCCGAAAACAAAGATAAGGGGCCACATAGCGATGACGAGGAAGATCCCCAGCAGCCGAACACCGGAGGACAAAAGAGGTTCCCCCCACAAGTGCGGACGGTGAACATGATATACGCAACCCACATCCCTAAGAGGGAGCGGAAGTGTGCGCTCAGGGACGTATATGCATTGGAGCTAGTCGCCCCAAAGTTCAACCCATGGTCCTCCTGTCCGATCACCTTCGATCGCAGGGACCACCCCACTAGTATCCATCATGGCGGATTTGCTGCACTAGTCCTAGACCCAATCATTGACAGATTTCACCTCACTCGAGTCCTTATGGATGGAGGCAGCAGCCTGAACTTGCTTTATCAGGACACAGTGCGCAAAATGGGTATAGACCCCTCAGGGATCAAACACACAAAAACGACCTTTAGAGGTGTCATTCCAGGTGTAGAGGCCCATTGCACAGGCTCAATTACACTGGAAGTGGTCTTCGGATCCCTGGATAACTTCCGAAGCGAAGAATTAATCTTCGATATAGTCCTGTTCCGCAGTGGCTATCATGCACTTCTTGGGTGAACTGCATTTGCGAAATTCAATGCGGTACCGCATTATGCATACCTCAAGCTCAAGATGCCAAGACCTTGGGGGGTCATCACAGTTAATGGAAACACAGAGCGCTCTCTCCGCACTGAGGAGCACACTGTGGCCCTCGCAGCAGAAGCGCAAAGCAGCCTCTCAAGGCAATCCACCAGTTCGGCGTTTCAAGACCCAGACACCTTCAAGCGCGCTCAGAGTAATCGGCAACTAGACCACCTGGCACGATCTGAGCTCGCGTAGAAATGCGTCCCCCACCCCGGCCCAAGCCAAAACGGCGAAATTCGTGCCACGCGTACATAATTACGCATTAAAAATACCATGGGCACAGGCGGGGAGGGGGGCACAACTACGGCACGCCCCAATACACGGCTTAAACTGCACTAGGGGTTTCCCGCTTTGTTATTTTTATCTTTCAGGAATTTAATATCTGGAAACCCTGACTGGCAGCATGATTGCCGAACACATGATGCAGCAACCAAGGAGGCAAAAAGCTACGTCACACCACGGAACTCCCAGGTGGATTACGATAACGAGTGAAATATTTGCTTTAATACTATTCCCCAGCTTGCCCTTGGAAGGGACATAGTCCTACTTTTTGCTTATCGCACTATCTGTATCATTCTGCTTTAACGCACCTTTTTGAATAAACAATGCATAACATTACGACTATTATTGCATTCTTGTTTTATATATATGTGTTAATTAATGACGCCTTGCAACCGTACACTTTGGTACGGCCAATACACCAGGGGCTTAAGTACCCCACATTATGGTGTGAGAAGTCCGAACACTTTCACAAGTGCGGCACCCCGAACTTATAGCATTATATGCATCAGCTCCGAATCATGTCTTGGGTCAAATGTTGGGTTGGCCCGGCTCCTATGTTTTGGTACCTTACGTTCCGCTCTATCGGCTAAGGTAGCACTAGGAGAACTACTGCGATTGTGCCCCGGTTCTGCTGGGCTAAGCACCTCGGTAGAGAAAGCTAAAACTGACCGCTTAGAGCGAGGAGCCGGTCCTGTCCGTCTTAAAGGCGTCTATTGCGCCCCGAATTCGGCCTTCCGAATACCAGGGGCTTCGCCGAAATTTAGAATTATAGAATTCTATGGCTAAGTGAGAGTGATAAAGCATTATTAGTCCGGTTGCCTTGTTCGCTGTGCTGAGCACCTCCCTCGAAGGACCCAAAAATGGGAACAAGAGTGCTCAGGTTTATCCCGAACACCCCAGCACTCGCGGCATGGGGGCAGAAGCTGAGGACTAGCCATCTCTCAGATTGGATAAACAACCAAACAGAAGGTAATATTTTAAATTCAAACAACCGTTTCATAGCGCATATGAAACAAGTTTTCATCATACAGGATCACACGAGCAAGTTTACTCAAATATTACATCCTTTGGACATTCGTCCGCTACAAGACGGGCACCCTTCAGGACGCCCTCATAATATATTTCAGGGGTGCGATGCTCCTTGCCCTGCGGCGGTCCTTCCTTGATTAGCTTCACGGTGTCTAGCTTGGCCCATTGCACCTTCACACGGGCGAAAGCCCGGTGTGCACCTTCGATGCAGACGGACCGCTTGACGACTTCCAGCCGTGGGCAGGCATCCACAAGCCGCCTCACCAAGCCGAAGTAGCTGTTCGGAAGGGCTTCGCCAGGCCACAGCCGGACTATAAAGCCCTTCATGGCCTGTTCGGCTGCCTTGTGTAGCTCGACCAACTGCTTCAGCTGGTCGCTCATAGGCACCGGGTGTTCGGTCCCAGTATACTGAGACCAGAAAAGCTTCTCCGTTGAGCTTCCCTCCTCAGCCTGGTAAAACTGTGCGGCATCCGACATGCTGCGGGGCAAATCTGCGAATGCTCCTGGAGAGCTCTGGATTCGGGTAAGTAATAGGCAATTTACTTTCATGTGCTTGCTTTGCATATAGAATGCCTTACCCGCCGCTATTTTCTTCATCGCGTCAATCTCCTGGAGGGCCTTTTGGGCTTTGGCCTTGGTGCTCTTTGTGCTCTCGAGGGCCGCGGAAAGCTCAGACTCTCGCGTCTTCGAGTCAAGCTCCAACGCCTCGTGCTTCGTCACGAGAGCCTGGAGCTCTTGCTGCACCTCGCCCACCCGAACCTCTTGCCTTTCCTGCTCGGTGCGCTCCTTGGCTGCTTTATCTTCGGCCTCGGACAACGCTTGCTTTAGGGTCGCCACTTCGGTCGTGGCCCCTGGCAAATTCATGATGATCCTGTCGTTTTGCAATCGCATTCTTTTTATACATATCCATAGACTAGGTACTACTTACCTTTGTTCTCCTCAAGCTGCCTCTTGGCAAGGCCGAGCTCGTCCTTGGACCCTTTAAGGTCCTGCTTCAGTGCGGCGACCTCCACAGTCAGTGCGGCAGATGCCAGCAGCGAAGCCTGCATACGCATATTGACATACTTATATTAGACTCCTGCGATATTATTTGATCCTCTGTTCGACTTTTCTTTGTGAACACCGAACAGAGCATCATGGGCTACTGTCTATGCGGTAATATTTTTCCCTATATTTTAAACACTTACCTCAAAGCCTGTTAGAAGGCTGGCACAGGCTTCAGTCAATCCACTCTTGGCGGACTGAACCTTCTGGACCACCACACTCAAAATAGTATGGTGCTCCTTGTCGATGGAAGCGCTGCGAAGCGCTCCCAGCAGATTGTCCGGCGCCTCTGGATGGACAGAGGTCACCGGCACAGGCGTCTTGCCCCTCTTGTAAGGAGGCCGCCTGCCCGAGTCCGGAACCACTAGAGGTTCCGGCGCGGTGTTCGGCTGAGAGCCGAACTCGGAGCCCTCAGGGGCCTTGTTCCCTCTGCTCCCGGAGTCCGGAAGGTCGCCTTGAGGCGCCTCTGGGACTGTCTCCCCTCGACCCGGTGCCTCTTGAGACAATACCTCGGCGTCATCCACAGGGCAAGGGGAGGTGGCGGTCGGAAGTGGATCGCTATCCATATCCGACGAGCCCAGGGAGCCATCCGACAATACATCGATACGGGCTCGTGGCGGCCTGTATAATCGTATTCGGCGTTAGGGGAAGCAGTGCGACAAAGGAATGCTATGAGTTACTCTGGTATCCGAATACTTACGACTTTGCCAGGGGCTTGGCCCTGAGCAGCCACTCGTCTTCGCCTTCGGCGGCGGTGGTGGAACTGTCCGGAAGGAGAGTCCTTCCCTTTTTCGACCCTTCGGCCTCCCCAGTTGGGGCGGCCTTCCTTTTCTTGTCTCCCCCAACTAAAGGGGGAGCATCTTCTTCTTCCTCCTCGTCTTTGGGGGAGGAGTGTGTCGCAGAGTTATCGGACGATGAGTCTGATGACACCTGGCGTCGGGAACTCTTTCGGGTTCCCTTGGCCTTCTTGGTCTTCTCCGGCACCTTGTAAGGAGCCGGAGTCAGCATCTTCGTCAGGAGAGCGTCTGCTGGGCCTTCGGGCAAAGGAGCCGGACAGTCGATCTATCCGGCCGTCTCCTGCCAGTCCTGTCAAAGGTACGGGAGCTTAGATCGCGCATAGAGTCAAACTATGAAAAACAAGTATCCTGTGAGAGGTAAAACAGCTTACCGCGCTGGCTTGGCGCTTCGCGCAGAATTCGCGATCCTAGGTAGTGGGAGGGGAAACCTCGGCACCCTTGAATAGCACCTTCCAGGCATCCTCGTGAGTTGTGTCGAAGAGCCAGTTCAGAGTTCGGTGTTGGGCCGGGTCGAACTCCCACAAGTTGAAAGCCCGTTGTTGGCACGGGAGGATCCGGCGGATGAGCATGACCTGGACTACGTTGACGATTTTGAGCTTCTTGTTCACCATGTTTTGAATACATGTTTGGAGTTCGGTCAGCTCTCTCGAACTACCCCAGGACAGGCCCTTCTCTTGCCAGGAGCTGAGACGCGTGGGGATGCCAGATCGAAACTCGGGGGGCCGCTCCCCATTTAGGGTCACGCAGCTCGGTGATGTAGAACCACCCCGATTGCCACCCCTTTACGGTCTCCACGACGGAGCCCTCGAGCCATGTGACGTTGGGCATCTTGCCCACCATGGCACCTCCGCACTCCGCCTGGCGGCCGCTCACTACCTTCGGCTTGACATTGAAGGTCTTCATCCATAAGTCGAAGTGGGGCTTGATGCGGAGGAAGGCCTCGCACACGACGATAAACACCGAGATGTTGAGGATGAAGTTCGGGGCCAGATCATGGAAATCCAGGCCATAGTAGAACATGATCCCCCGGACGAATGGGTGGAGAGGGAATCCCAGTCCGCGGAGGAAATGGGTAAGGAACACTACCCTCTCATGGGGCCTGGGGGTGGGGATGAGCTGCCCCTCATCTGGGAGCCGGTGCGTGATGTCGTCGGGCAGGTAATCGGCTCTCCTCAGCTTCTTGATGTGTCCCTCCGTGAAGGAGGAGACCATCCACCTGCCTCCCGCTCCGGACATGGTTGGAGAAGGTTGAGGTGGGAAGTGCGGACTTGGGCGCTGGAGCTCGAGTGCGCGAAAATGGATGAGCAAAGCAGGAAGAAGGCATGGATGAAAAGGTGAATCCTTATCCCTTTATATGGGCGGACGAAACTATGCGTCCCCACTAGCCTGGTAAAACTCGCTTATCCCCCAAGCGCCGTAATCGATGGCGCGGTTGGGTTACCCACGCCCGTATTGATGAGAATCCCGTAATAAGGGGGACACGATCTTTGCTTTGACAAGACGTGTCAAAAAACTGCCTCGCGTTATGTGCGGGGTTAGTTAAAGGAAACGGTTCAAATAATCACTGGGCCATGGCATAATGTCCTGTTGCCAAAACAAGTCAGCAAATTGGATTTGTGGAAATATTATTCTCTCTATGGTGGTATGTGGAACTTATTTTGCAGGGTCGGACACTATCCTTGTATTCAAATTCTTCCGTGGTGTATTCGGAGGAGGAACCCGCCTTGCAATGCCGAAGACAACACCGCGCGCCGGACTCATCGTCATTGAAGCCTGGTTCAGGGGCTACTTAGGGAGTCCTGGATTAGGGGGTCTCCGGACAGCCGAACGATGTCCTTTGGCCGGACTGTTGGAGTATGAAGATACAAGTTTGAAGACTTCGTCTCATGTCTGGATGGGACTCTACTTAGCGTGGAAGGCAAGCTAGGCAATACGGATAAGTATATCTCCTCCTTTGTAACCGACCTTGTGTAACCCTAGCCCTTTTCCGGTGTCTATATAAACCGGAGGGTTTTAGTCCGTAGGACAACATACAATCATACCATAGGCTAGCTTCTAGGGTTAGCCTCTCCGATCTCGTGGTAGATCAACTCTTGTACTACCCATATCATCAAGAATAAATCAAGCAGGACGTAGGGTTTTACCTCCATCAAGAGGGCCCGAACCTGGGTAAAACATCATGTTCCCTGCCTCCTGTTACCATCCACCTTAGACGCACAGTTCGGGACCCCCTACCCGAGATCCGCCGGTTTTGACACCGACAGAGAGCCTGAAAGAACAATGAGCAAAAGGAGTACAGTCGACAATCAACAAGGTGTCACACAGTGAATCGGAAAGATATTTGGTAAAATAGTATCATAGTTGCTCCGGCTGGCGCAAGTGGTCGAATGGAATCACCCTCCTAGACCCCGGGGGTTGTCTTTGTTGCTGGTGATTCCCATCAGCCACTTCTCCAATATGTCCTCACTGACGTCCTCCGGGTGGATCTGAGTGGAGTCCTCGAGTCCAGAGTACATCCACATCGGATGATCACGGGCCTGGAGCGGTTGGATGCGTCGACCAAGAAAGACCTCCAGCAGGTCCATCCCAGTCACCCCGTCGCGGACGAGTTGGATGACCCGCTCGACCAACACCTTGACCTGTGCCTTCTCTTCGGGAACCACCTTCAAGAAGGAGGGCTTCTCCACTCGAGCCAGGGAAAAGGGAGGAAGTCCAGTCGACTCACCCGGGGTCGGCTGATCCTTGCAGTAAAACCAAGTCGACTGCCAGCCGCAGACCAAGTCGGGAAGGATCATCGCCAGGAAGGTGCTCTTGTTCCTCATCTGGATCCCCAGGCCCCCACACATCTGGATCACGTGTGTCCTCTCATCACTCGGATTGGCCTTTTTGACCGACTGGGAGCGGCAGGTGAAGATATGTTTGAAGAGGCCCCAGTGCGGTCGACAGCCCAAGAAATTTTCACACATTGACACAAAAGCAGCCAGATAGACTATGGTGTTTGGAGCGAAGTGGTGGAGATGAGCCCCAAAGAAGTTCAAAAAGCCCCGAAAGAACGGATGGGGAGGCAGAGAAAATCCGCGATCGACGTGGGTGGCGAGGAGAACGCACTCACCCTCCCTTGGTTGCGGCTCGGTCTCGTTCCCCGGGAGCCGCGCCGATTTGTGGGGGATCAGTCCCCCCTCCACCAGGTTGTCGAGGTCGTCCTGGCTGATCGTCGAGTGGATCCAGTCGCCCTGGATCCAGCCCGGCGGCAGGCCGGATCTCGACGAGGATCCGCCCCGGCTAGTCTGCTTGCCCTTCGCCTTCGCGGTCGCCTTCTTCATGCGCTCCAGCGCCACCGTCTTCTCTTTTCCCATGGCGGCGGATCGAGTTCGAGCGAGGGTTCAGCGACGAGAGCAGAAGCGAGCGTGGCGGAGAGGTCGGAGGAAGAAGAAAAGAGAATGGGAGCGCGCGGTGCAGAGACCTGGTCCGGTGCCTTTTATAAGGTCATTTTCCGAGTGACTGACTGGTAGGCCCAGACGATCTAAAAAAATCCTGCAACAGTCGCGCACGCAGTACGTGGCGAAAAAGGTGGCGCGGAGATCGAGGAGACCTACCTAATCCGTCCCGATTACCACGGCCTCGCCCGTTTGGCGCACTTCCCGAAATTCGAATCCCGCGAAATCCGCGGAGAGCAGAGCAACTGGTCAGACTGAAAACATCCTCCACATTATCATTTGGGATTCTACCGTGAAAGTTCACTCGACAAAAACTAAGAATGGACCAAGGCGACTGAAAAAGAAGTTGATGTTGTCTCCTCGTTTCATTGTTCCAGAACAAGTTATACTCATAGCACAAAGAATGAGTCGGAAGTGTTCCCAACTCCTTCCTCACTCAAACCCTGATCCATTCGGGGGCTAATGATGAAGCTATGTACCTAGGGTAGGGTCACGGATCTGTCCAAGATACCCTCCCCAAGGACATCTCTAAAGGAACCAGAAGCGGTCGAAGCAGAATCATCATCCACTCGACCGTGAAGCTATGTTCCACTCGACAGTATAGAAGACAGTCGACTATGCGAACAACCACTCGGCGATACAAGAAACCACTCGGAGTGTAGAAGGCCTAACGTCACTCAGGATGACAACGGTTGGTCATTCACTCTGTGACCTTAAAGATCATTTATATCTCTTTATTACTAGCATTACCAGTAACGCCCTGCCTTAATGTACATTGAACCCCACATAATGGAGGGGAGTTGGGGTCCTGGCGCACTCTATATAAGCCACCCCCCTCCTCCAGGGCAGGGGTTCGCTCCTTTGGTAATTCACACGCATATATCTAGTCGACCGCCTCCGGGCTCCGAGACGTAGGGTTGTTACTTCCTCCGAGAAGGGCCTGAACTCGTAAAACGCGCGTGTACAACTCCTCCATAGCTAGGATCTTGCCTCTACATTCCTACCCCCCTATTCTACTGTTAGGCTTAGAACCACGACACCCCCATTATGCATAAATTGATCTAGTCTTTCACATTAGCCATTCTTGATGGTACTTGTGCTTCAAAGACGAGTTTTGGTCATGGGCCCAAGGTTAAAATCTTCGCGGTGCCATACCTCTTGACTCAAACATAGGTGGCCTCGGCCACCGCCCTCTCTTGAAGAGGTGTGTATTTCCTATCCTCGTTCTAGTGTTCTCATTGCTGAGTCTTGGTTCCCTCTTCTTGCCTTTTGGTTTTACCCTTATTTTTGAGCTAGCCGATTGGTGTCTAGTCTTTGAGTCTTGCTGGGCGGTACTGCCGCTGGTGGTGCGCGGTACTACCGCCCACCCGAGCGGTACTACCATTGAGGGGCGGGACCAGGGGTTATGTGGGGGCAGGGGGAGGTTTCGTCTCCCCCATACCCATTCGCACCGCCCCCTCATTCCTCTTCGTCTCTCTAGCATCGACTCGCCGCAGGAGGGCTTCGGCGGGCCGTCGTCTCCGGGCCGCCCATCTCCATTTCCTTCGGTGGAGTCGATCCCCACCCCGTCCTATTGCCATGGATGCCGATATTGCCCCCGTTCCTCCTCTCCTTTTGTCTAGATTTCAGATCTAGTGTCTTAGGGGCAATAGTGGTTGCATCTCTCAATTTTTGGCTAAATCTAGGCTTGAGTAGGTTGGAGAAGGCGACTAGACTATTTGGATTGATAATTGGTAGGAGTATTTTTGAATTTGGCAGTCCGGTAGTGCCAGATTTGACCACGGCAGTAGGGAACCATTGTTTCCCCGTCTTGAGAGGTACTACCGCTCCCAGTGGAGCGGTACTACCGCTAGGGCGGTACTGCCGCTTATGGATCGCGGTACTACCGCTGTTTGCCCAATTCCATCTTGTTCCTACCATTTTTTGATCTCTTTTGATGTGTTTGGTGGCTTATGCTCGTTCTTTCTGGTAGTTCCGTGTGTCCATGTGTTTGGTTCCATTTGATGGTCCTTCTGAGCAGCATGCGAGCCGTGTCAACCCCGGGCGTGCAACTTCCAAGTGCTACCACACCTCTGAGACAACGGCGGCCTCATCAAGTGTTCCGCCTCCTCCCCAAATGAAGAAGATGAGTGCGTCCAAGCCCAAGCCTAGGACCAAGTCTGTGACAGAGTTGTCTGCCAAGGAATTCTAGGACAAGCGTCGGTGCAACCCCTATGAGGTCACTCAAGATCCCGCCTTGGTCAACCGCCGGTTCTGGAACCGTTTTCAGTATGCCATCTACTTTGATGTGATCAAAGCCAAGAAGGATGTTTTTGTTGATATTCGCTCCATCGACGTTGCCTTTATGGAGAAGGATCCTGACTACTTTGGGGAGGCTCTTCAGATGTGCTCTCAGTTGAACATCCTCAGGATCATGCAGTTCAACAAGGACTTTGATGAAGATTTGGTGGCTCAGTTTTATGCCACCGTCCATCTTGGCACGGATGAGGACAGGACTCTGACTTGGATGACAAATGGCAGGCTGCTCTCTGTCAAGTGGAAGGCCTTCATGGAGCTTCTTGAAGTTGAGGATCAAGGTCTTGAGAACCCAGTTGGCTTTCGCCCTCACCGCAATGCAACTTCCACTCACAAGCAATCTCTCTGGTCATACTGTACCTTGAAGATTCACCCGGTGACTCAGAAGGAGACCTATGAGCTGCCAGCATTTCTAGATATTCTCCATCGCATCTTCAGGGAGACTCTCTTCCCTCACATTGGCAACTTGGATATGGTACACTCTTTCCTTGTGGACATGCTTCTTTTCTATCAACATGAGAAGGAAGAAAACACTGGAGACTCTTTAGATATCTCTCATGTCATGTGGTCTAAGTTGGTTTCCTCCATCTCTGAGCGGAAGTGCCCTATCTATGGACCGTTTATCATGTTGCTCATTGAGAAGGCCTGGGAGCGTGTTTATCCTAAGGTGTTGTTGGAGACTGGGGATCTAGTTTCTCATGAGATCAAGCGTCTGAGAAAGAAGGAGAACTGGGGCACCGCAACTCCAAGTTCTGGCGTTCGGCCTGGAGCTGCTGACATGGAGACCGAGGCTGATGCCGATGATGACGATGACTATGAGCCATCTAGAGTAGAGTCCTCTTGGGCAAAGAAGCTCAAGCGCAAGATGAAGAAACTCTTCTGCATGGAGTCTCATGGTCAGTACATGACTCATGTGGCTGAGAAGCAAGCTAGAGGTCGTCACAAGGAGCTCATGCGTCAGTTGGGCGCGACCATTGCCAGCGGATCTGAGGGCAAGATCACTGATGAGGAGGAGTGGATTCAGCAACACTGTCCGTGGACTGATTCAGACACTGAGCAGTTTCCGACTGAGGATGGCAGTGCATATGATCCCGCTAGGATGTGATGATAGAGCCCCTCAGTTTGCTTTCACCTGGAGCCTTAGCATCGCTCTTTGCCTTTTTGGTGTCTCGATGCCAAAGGGGGAGAGAGCTTAGAGATTTGTCGTTGTCGAGTTGCGAGCGTGTGCTTGTGTGGCGTGTTTGCCTTGCCTGTCTTTCTCGCAAACTCTTTTCTCGTGTTGAACCTTGCTTGCTTTGGTTTGGTTTGTGCTCGTGAGACTTATCTATCATATGGTGTAAGACATATGCTCTCTATCGCATCTTATTGAGCTTATGTTATCTTGTGCTATTTATGTTATGCTCATATTTACTATCTTGCTTAGTGTTAGCCTTATTGTTGCAAGATATGCATTGTCTATAAAATATAGGGGGAGTGTTGATCCTAGTATGTGCGCCGTGCAGTCCAAAGCACTTATCTAGATAGCACACATCTAGGGGGAGCCCGTCTATATTTTAGAGATGTGGGGTTTGCTTATGTCCTATATTTTCCCCTTTGTGCAAATCTCGTATTGTCATCAATCCACCAAAAAGGGCAAGATTGTAAGGGCATATTTATCCCTAAGGTGTTTTGGTGATTGATGACAATGCTTTTGTGGACTAATCGTGTGCCTTGAGTTTTTCAGACGTTTCATCACCAGGCACAAGACGGTTTTGTCCCCCTCGAGGACTATCGAAGACGGCGTTTGTCTACGTTTTTTTCTGGTGGTTTTGAGTCGTAGGAAAGCCGTACTATTAAGAGGGGGTCCGCATTGGTTAGGCTAGGGTGGAATAAACACGTACACATCCCTTTTGCACCCACTGAGCTTTTCTGTTTCGTTGAAGGCTCCCTTGCTGCCTTCTCCCTGAGGTCTGGTCCCAGCGGTAGTACCGCGAACCCCAGTGGTAGTACCACTGGAGAGCTACAAGCGGTAGTACCGCTCCTCAGCGGTAGTACCACTTGGAGCTCTCAGCCGTAGTACCGCTGCGGCTCCGTGCTCCTACCGCCTCGACTTGAGGGTTCTCCTTTCGTGTCGGGTTTTGTGGTAGTAGCTACGGTAGTAGGGGCGGTAGTACTGCTCTTAGGCGGTAGTACTGTTCTTACCACTGCAGTAGTACCGCCCTGGGTCCAGGTCCTGCTCTGCTTCTCGCTCCCGTCTTACTGCGCGGCAGTACCGCAAGGTGGAACGGTAGTACCGCTAGCCACAGCGGTAGTACCGCCCACCCCAGCGGTAGTACCGCCCTGTGCGAGGCCGAGCAAGGGTAACGGTTGGTTTGTCTTCCCCCCTTATAAAAGGAGGTCTTCTTCTCCAAGTTGACTCACCTCTTTCCCCCAAGCTCCATTGTTGCTCCAAAGCTCATTTTCGCCCGATCTCACTCCCTATCCAATCAAACTTGTTGATTTTCTAGGGATTGGTTGAGAAGGCCCAGATCTACACTTCCACCAAGAGAAAGTTGATTCCCTCCACTCATCCCTTGCGGATCTTTTTACTCTTCGGTGTTTGAGCACCCTAGATGGTTGAGGTCACCTCGGAGCCATATTCCATTGTGGTGAAGCTCCGTGGTTTCGTTGGGAGCCTCCAATTCGGTTGTGGAGAGAGCCCCAGCCCTGTTTGTAAAGGTCCGGTCGCCGCCTCCAAGGGCACCAATAATGGAATCATGACATCTCGCATTGTGTGAGGGCGTGAGGAGAATACGGTGGCCCTAGTGGCTTCTTGGGAGCATTGTGCCTCCACACCGCTCCAACAGAGACGTACTTCCCCTCAAAAGGAAGGAACTTCGGTGACACATCCTCGTCTTCACCGGCTCCACTCTTGGTTATCTCGTTCCTTTACTTGTGTGCAAGCTTTTGTGTTGTATCCTTAGCTTGCTTGTGTACTTATTGTTGTTCATCATATAGATTGCTCACCTCGTTGCATATCTAGACAACCTACTTTGATGCAAAGTTTAAATTGGTAAAGAAAAGCTAAAAATTGTTAGTTGCCTATTCACCCCCCCCCCCCGTCTAGTCAACTATATCGATCCTTTCAGCTACCATCATCTTTCAACTTAGCTTTCTCTAGGAACACATTAAAATTCAACGGAACAACAACACGGGCCAACTATCTACAACAACATAGACATGCAAAATACTATCAGGTACTAAGTTCATGATAAATTAAAGTTCAATTAATCAAATTACTTAAGAACTCCCACTTAGATAGACATCTCTCTAATCATCTAAGTGATCATGTGATCCATATCAACTAAACCATGTCTGATCATCACGTGAGATGGAGTAGTTTTCAATGGTGAACATCACTATGTTGATCATATCTACTATATGATTCACGCTCGACCTTTCGGTCTCAGTGTTTCGAGGCCATATCTGCATATGCTAGGCTCGTCAAGTTTAACCCGAGTATTCTGCGTGTACAAAACTGGCTTGCACCCGTTGTATGTGAACGTAGAGCTTATCACACCCGATCATCACATGGTGTCTCGGCACGAGGAACTATAGCAATGGTTGATACGTCTCCAATGTATCTATAATTTATGAAGTATTCATGCTATTATATTATCAACCTTGGTTGTTTTATATGCATTTATATGCTATTTATATGGTTTTTGGGACTAACCTATTAACCTAGAGCCCAGTGCCAGTTTTTGTTTTTTTCTTTGTTTTAGAGTATCGCAGAAAAGGAAAACCAAATGGATTCCAATTGACCTGAAACTTGACGGAGCTTATTTTTGGACCAGAAGAAGGCCAAGGAGTAAAAGAGTTGGGCCAGAAGAGTCCCGGGCTGCCCACGAGGGTGGGAGGCGTGCCCACCCCCCTGGGTGCGCCCCCTACCTCGTGGACAGCCCGGAGACCCCCCTGACTTGTTCTCGATGCCAAAACCTCTTATATATACAGAAACCTCCAGAAATTAACCTAGATCAGAAGTTCCGCCGCTGCAAGCCTCTGTAGCCACGAGAAATCAATCTAGGCCCTCCCTGGCACCCTGCCGGAGGGGGCCATCATCACCGGAGGCTATGGAGGAGGATCCCGGAGGGGCCATCATCACCATGAAGGCCAAGGACCAGAGGGAGGACCTCTCCCCATCCAAGGGGGAGGCCATGGAGGAGGAAGCACAAGGGGAGAACCTCTCCTCCTCTCTCTCGGTGGCACCGGAGTGCCATCGGGAGGGGAATCATCGCCGCAGTGATCGTCTTCATCAACATCACCATCATCATCTCTTTTACGCGGTCCACTCTCCCGCACCCCGCTGTAATCCCTACTTGAACATGGTGCTTTATTCCACATATTATGATCCAATGATGTGTTGCCATCCTATGATATTTTGAGTAGATATCCTTTGTCTTTGGGTTGATTAATGATCTAGATTGGTATGAGTTGTATGTTTTACTTTGGTGTTGTCTATGGTGCCCTCCGTGTCGCGCAGGCGTGAGGGATTCCCGCTGTAGGGTGTTGCAATATGTCCATGGTTTGCTTATTGTCTGTGTTGCGTGAGTGACTGAAACACAAACACGGATAAGCGGGACATGGCGTATGGGAATAAAGAGGACTTGATACTTTAATGCTATGGTTGGGTTTTACCTTAATGATCTTTTGTAGTTGCGGATGCTTGCTAGAGTTTCAATCATAAGTGGATATGATCCAAGAAGATAAAGTATGTTAGCTTATGCCTCTCCCTCATATGAAACTGCAATAGTGATTACCGGTCTTGTTAACAAATGCCTAGGACAGTTCCGCACACCGGTCCACCATTATTCCACACTCGCTATTTATAATATTTAGTAATATATTCTAACTTTATGATAACAACACCTACTTTTATATTTTAGCTCTCTGATATCATACAAAGTTACCCTCTTCATGCCTACAACGTAGTTTTATTTCTCGTTGCTAGTTGAAAGCAAACATTCGGTGTACGTAGAGTCGTATCAGTGGCAGATAGGACTTGAGATAATATTGATCTTACCTTTAGCTCCTTGTGGGTTCGACACTCCATACTTATCACTTCCACCATTGGGAATTGCTACGATGATTCCCTGCACTTGGGGATTATCAACGGTGCATACTCAGGGAGAACACTTATACCTTGAAATTTAGTGAGAGATCATCTTATAGTGCCACCGCCGAACTAAGCAAAATAAGATGCATAAAGGATAAACATCACATGCAATAAATATAAGTGATATGATATGGTCGTCATCATCTTGTGCCTTTAATCTCCATCTCCAAAGCACCGTCATGATCACCATCGTCACCAGCTTGACACCTTGATCTCCATCGAAGCATCATTGTCATCTCGCCAACTATTGCTTCTAGGACTATCGCTACCGCTTAGTGATAAAGTAAAGCAATTACATGGCGATTGCATTTCATACAATAAAGCGACAACCATATGGCTCCTGCCAGTTGCCGATAACTGTGTTACAAAACATGATCATCTCATACAATAAAATTTAGCATCATGTCTTGACCATATCACATCACAACATGCCCTGCAAAAACAAGTTAGACGTCCTCTACTTTGTTGTTGCATGTTTTACGTGGCTGCTACGGGCTGAGCAAGAAACGTTCTTACCTACGCATGAAAAACCACAACGCGGTATAGTGATTGCTTTTTGATCTTCAGAAAGAACCCTGTTCATTCAATCCGATTCAACTAAAGTTGGAGAAACTGACACCCACCAGCCACCTGTGGTCGAAGCACATCGGTAGAAGTAGTCTCGCATAAGCGTACGCGTAATGTCGGTCTGGGCCGCTTTATCCAACAATACCGCTGAATCAAGAATCAACTAGTGACTGCAAGCAATATGTATATACCCATGCCCACAACTCCTTTGTGTTCTACTCGTGCATATAACATCTATGCATAAACCTGGCTCGGATGCCACTGTTGGGGAACACAGTAATTTCAAAAAAAATTCCTACGCACACGGAAGATCATGGTGATGCATAGCAACGAGAGGGGAGAGTATTTTCTACGTACCCTCATAGACCGTAAGCGGAAGCGTTATGACAACACAGTTGATGTAGTCGTACGTCTTCATGATCCGACCGGTCCTAGTACCGAAAGTACGGCACCTCCGCGATCTGCACACGTTTAGCTCAGTGACGTCCCACGAACTCATGATCTAGCAGAGTGTCGAGGGAGAGCTTCGTCAACACGACGGCGTGATGACGGTGATGATGATGCTACCAGAACAGGGCTTCGCCTAAGCACCGCTACGATATAACCGAGGTGGATTATGGTGGAGGGGGCACCGCACACGGCTAAGAGATCAATGATCAACTTGTGTGTCTATGGGGTGCCCCCTCCCCCATATATAAAGGAGTGGAGGAGGGGGGAGGTCCGGCCCTCTATGGCGCGCCCTAGGGGAGTCCTACTCCGACCGAGAGTAGGATTCCCCCCTTCCAAGTAGTAGGAGTAGGAGAGAAGGAAGGGGAGGAGAGGGGAAAGGAAAGGGGGGCGGCCCCTTCCCAATTCGGATTGGGCTAGGGGGCGCGCCTCCCACCTTTTCCTTTCCTCTCCTCTTTTCCACTAAGGCCCAATAAGGCCCATATACTCCCCGGGGGGTTCCGGTAACCTCCCGGTACTCCAAAAAATGCCCGAACTCATTCGGAACCATTCCGATGTCCAAACATAGGCTTCCAATATATCGATCTTTATGTCTCGACCATTTCGAGACTCCTCGTCATGTCCGTGATCATATCCGGCACTCCAAACTACCTTCGGTACATCAAAACACATAAACTCATAATACCAATCGTCACCGAACGTTAAGCGTGCGGACCCTACGGGTTCGAGAACTATGTAGACATGACCGAGACTCATCTCCGGTCAATAACCAATAGCGGAACATGGATGCTCATGTTGGTCCCTGCATATTCTACGAAGATATTTATCGGTCAAACCGCACAACAATATACGTTGTTCCCTTTGTCATCGGTATGTTACTTGCCCGAGATTCGATCGTCGGTATCTCAATACCTAGTTCAATCTCGTTACCGGCAAGTCTCTTTACTCGTCCCGTAATGCATCATCCCGCAACTAACTCATTAGTCACATTGCCTGCAAGGCTTATAGTGATGCGCATTACCGAGAAGGCCCAGAGATATGATGTCTACTACACAACCTTCTTCTTGTAGACGTTGTTGGGCCTCCAAGTGCAGAGGTTTGTAGGACAGTAGCAAATTTCCCTCAAGTGGATGACCTAAGGTTTATAAATCCGTAGGAGGCGTAGGATGAAGATGGTCTCTCTCAAGCAACCCTGCAACCAAATAACAAAGAGTCTCTTGTGTCCCCAACACACCCAATACAATGGTAAATTTTATAGGTGCACTAGTTCAGCGAAGAGATGGTGATACAAGTGCAATATGGATAGCATATAAAGGTATTTGTAATCTGAAATTATAAAAACAGCAAGGTAACTAATGATAAAAGTCAGCGTAAACGGTATTGCAATGATAGTAAACAAGGCCTAGGGTTCATACTTTCACTAGTGTAAGTTCCCTCAACAATACTAACATAATTGGATCACATAACTATCCCTCAACATGCAACAAAGAGTCACTCCAAAGTCACTAATAGAGGAGAACGAACGAAGAGATTATGGTAGGGTACTAAACCACCTCAAAGTTATTCTTTCCAATCAATCCGTTGGGCTATTCCTATAAGTGTCACAAACAGCCCTAGAGTTCGTACTAGAATAACACCTTAAGACACAAATCAACCAAAACCCTAATGTCACCTAGATACTCCAATGTCACCTCAAGTATCCGTGGGTATGATTATACGATATGCATCACACAATCTCAGATTCATCTATTCAACCAACACAAAGGACCTCAAAGAGTGCCCCAAAGTTCTACCGGAGAATCACGACGAAAACGTGTGTCAACCCCTATGCATAGGTTCATGGGCGGAACCCGCAAGTTGATCACCAAAACATACATCAAGTGAATCATGTGGTATCCCATTGTCACCACAGATACGCACGGCAAGACATACATCAAGTGTTCTCAAATCTTTAAAGACTCAATCCGATAAGATAACTTCAAAATGGAAACTCAATTCATTACAAGAGAGTAGAGGGGGGAAGAAACATCATAGGATCCAAATATAATAGCAAAGCTCGTGATACATCAACATCGTATCATCTCAAGAACACGAGAGAGAGAGATCAAACACATAGCTACTGGTACATACCCTCAGCCCCGAGGGAGAACTACTCCCTCCTCGTCATGGAGAGCACCGGGATGATGAAGATGGCCACCGGAGAGGGATTGACCCCTCCGGCAGGGTGCCGGAACGGGTCTAGATTGGCTTTCGGTGGCTACGGAGGCTTCTGGCGGCGGAACTCCTGATATATTGTCCTCCTCGATAGTTTTAGGGTACGTGGGTATATATGGGTGAAAGAGGTACGTCAGGGGGGCCACGAGGGGCCCACGAGGGTGGAGGGCGCGCCCTAGGGGGGTGGGCGCCCCCCCTACCTCGTGGCCTCCTCGAAGCTTCCCTTACGTGCACTTCAAGTCTTCCGGACTTCTTTCCTTCCAAAAATGAGTTTCGTGAAGTTTCAGGTCAATTGGACTCCGTTTGATTTTCCTTTTCTTCGAAACCCTAAAACAAGGTAAAAACAGAAACTGGCACTGGCACTGGGCTCTCGATTAAGTTGGGTAACGCCAGGGTTTTCCCAGTCACGACGTTGTAAAACGACGGCCAGTGAATTGTAATACGACTCACTATAGGGCGAATTCGAGCTCGGTACCCGGGGATCCTCTAGAGTCGACCTGCAGGCATGCAAGCTTAATTCCTGCTCGTCCTCGAGTAGGTAAATGATAAAAACAGAATTTTTGATGTGGAATGCTACCTAACATATTTCTCTAAGTAATTTTCTTTATTGTGGCAAGAATGTTCAGATCCATAAGATTCAAGACAAAAGTTTAATATTGACATAAAAATAATAATACTTCAAGCATACTAACTAAGCAATCATGTCTTCTCAAAATAACATGGCCAAAGAAAGCTATCCCTACAAAATCATATAGTCTGGCTATGCTCCATCTTCACCACACAAAATATTTAAATCATGCACAACCCCGATGACAAGCCAAGCAATTGTTTCATACTTTTGATGTTCTCAAACTTTTTCAATCTTCATGCAATACATGAGCGTGAGCCATGGACATAGCACTATAGGTGGAATAGAATGGTGGTTGTGGAGAAGACAAAAAGGAAAAGATAGTCTCACATCACCTAGGTGTATCAACGGGTTATGGAGATGCCCATCAATAGATATCAATGTGAGTGAGTAGGGATTGCCATGCACCGGATGCACTAGAGCTATAAATGTATGAAAGCTCAAGAAAAGAAACTAGTGGGTGTGCATCCAACTTGCTTGCTCACGAAGACCTAGGGCATTTTGAGGAAGCCCATCATTGGAATATACAAGCCAAGTTCTATAATGAAAGATTCCCACTAGTATACGAAAGTGACAACATAGGAGACTCTCTATCATGAAGATCATGGTGCTACTTTGAAGCACAAGTGTGGTAAAAGGATAGTAGCATTGCCCCTTCTCTCTTTTTCTCTCATTTTTTATTTTTTTATTTGGGCCTTTTCTCTCTTTTTTATGGCCTCTTTTCTCTCTCTTTTTTATTTGGGCTTCTTTGGCCTCTTTTATTTATTTTCGTACGGAGTCTCATCCCGACTTATGGGGGAATCATAGTCTCCATCATCCTTTCCTCACTGGGACAATGCTCTAATAATGATGATCATCACACTTTTATTTACTTACAACTCAAGAATTACAACTCGATACTTAGAACAAGATATGACTCTATATGAATGCCTCCGGCGGTGTACCGGGATGTGCAATGACTCATGAGTGACATGTATGAAAGAATTATGAATGGTGGATTTGCCACAAATACAATGTCAACTACATGATCATGCAAATCAATATGACAATGATGAAGCGTGTCATAATAAACGGAATGGTGGAAAGTTGCATGGCAATATATCTCGGAGTGTCTATGGAAATGCCATAATAGGTAGGTATGGTGGCTGTTTTGAGGAAGGTATATGGTGGGTGTATGATACCGGCGAAAGGTGAGCGATATTAGAGAGGCTAGCAATGGTGGAAGGGTGAGAGTGCGTATAATCCATGGACTCAACATTAGTCATAAAGAACTCATAGATTTATTGCAAAAATCTATCAGTTATCGAAACAAAGTACTACGCGCATGCTCCTAGGGGGTAGATTGGTAGGAAAAGACCATCGCTCGTCCCCGACCGCCACTCATAAGGAGGACAATCAATAAATAAATCATGCTCCGACTTCATCACATAACGGTTCACCATACGTGCATACTACGGGAATCACAAACTTCAACACAAGTATTTCTCAAATTCACAAATACTCAACTAGCATGACTCTAATATCACCATCTCCATATCTCAAAACAATCATCAAGCATCAAACTTCTCTTAGTATTCAATACTCTATATGAAAGTTTTTACTATTCTTGGATGCCTAGCATATTAGGATTATTTAAGCAAATTACCATGCTATTTAAAACTCTCAAAATGATATAAGTGAAGCATGAGAGTTCATCTATTTCTATAATACTACCACCGTGCTCTAAAAAGATATAAGTGAAGCACTAGAGCAAACGACAAACTACTCCGAAAGATATAAGTGAAGATCAACGAGTAGTCGAATAATTATGCAACTATGTGAAGACTATCTAACATTTAAGAATTTCATATATTGGTATTTTATTCAAACAGAAAGCAAAGCAAAATAAAATGACATCTAAGAATAGCAAACATCATGTGAAGAAGCAAAAACTTAGGATCAACCGATACTAACCGATAGTTGTTGAAGAAGAAAGGTGGGATGCCAACCAGGGCATCCCCATGCTTAGATGCTTGAGAATTCTTGAAATATTATCTTGGGATGCCTTGGGCATCCCCAAGCTTGAGCTTTTGTGACTCCTTAATTCCTCTCATATCACGGTCTCCCTAAATCTCAAAAGCTTCATCCACACAAAACTCAACAAGGACTTGTGAGATAAGTTAGTATAAACCATTGCAAAAACCTTATCATACTCTACTGTAGCAAATCAATAAAATTATTATTCAACATTGCATACTAAATGCCTCTGCATATTTAATATTCCTATCCTCAAATAGAGTCATTAAAGAAGCAAACATATGCAAACAATGCAAACATAACAGCAATCTGCCTAAACAGGACAGTCTGTAAAGAATGCAGCAACATCCATACTTCCCTAGCTCCACAAATTATGAAATAAAACTCCCACTGTAGTAAATTTATCAGAGCTTAATATGAAAAAGGTTTCAACATTTTATCACATTCTTAATTTTCTAGGGAATTATTTCAATGGCGGTAAACTTTCTGTTTTCAAACAGCAACATGTGGACTTCTAAAATAGGCATAGTAAAGGCTATCAATGCCACTTTTATTGAAATAAAAGATGCAAAACATTGTTCTAAATAACAGCAAGCAAATCCTAACAAAATAAATTGACGCTCCAAGCAAAACACATATCATGTGGTGAATAAAAATATAGCTCCAAGTAAAGTTACCGATGAACGAAGACGAAAGAGGGGATGCCTTCCGGGGCATCCCCAAGCTTTGGCTCTTGGCTATCCTTGAATATTACCTTGGGGTGCCTTGGTCATCCCCAATCTTAGGCTCTTGACACTCCTTATTCCATAGTCCATCAAATCTTTACCCAAAACTTGAAAACTTCACAACACAAAACATAATAGAAAACTCGTAAGCTCCGTTAGCGAAAGAAAACAAAACACCACTTCAAGGTAATGTAATGAACTCATTCTTTATTTATATTGGTGTTAAACCTACTGTATTCCAACTTCTCTATGGTTTATACCCTCCGATACTACTCATAGATTCATCAAAATAAGCAAACAACATGATGAAAACAGAATCTGTCAAAAACAGAACATTCTGTAGTAATCTGGATCAAACGTATACTTATGGAACTCATAAAATTCTCAAATAAATTTCTTGACCTGAGTAATTTATCTATTAATCATCTGCAAAAATAATTAACTAAATAGCACTCTCCAAATAAAAATGGCAGCAATTCTCGTGAGTGCTAAAGTTTCTGTTTTTGACAGCATGATCAACAAGACTTTCCCCAAGTCTTCCCAAAGGTTCTACTTGGCACAAACACTAATTAAAAACATAAAACCACATCTAAGCAGAGGCTAGATGAATTATTTATTACTAAACAGGAACAAAAGGCAAGGAATAAAAATAAAATTGGGTTGCCTCCCAACAAGCGCTATCGTTTAACGCCCCTAGCTAGGCATGATGATTTCCATGATGCTCACATAAAAGATAAGAATTGAAACATAAAGAGAGCATCATGAAGAATATGACTAGCACATTTAAGTCTAACCCACTTCCTATGCATAGGGATTTTTGTGAGCAAACAACTTATGGAAACAAGAATCAACTTGCATAGGAAGGTAAAACAAGCATAACTTCAAAACTTTAAGCACATAGAGAGGAGACTTGATATTATTGCAATTCCTACAAGTATATATTCCTCCCTCATAATAATTTTCAGTAGCATCATGAATGAATTAAACAATATAAATATCACATAAAGCATTATTTTCATGATCTACAAGCATAGAATTTTTATTACTCTCCACATAAGCAAATTTCTTCTCATGAATAATAGTGGGAGCAAACTCAACAAAATAATTATCATGTGAGGCATAATCCAATTGAAAACTAAAATCATGATGACAAGTTTCATGGATATCATTGTTCTTTATAGCATACAAGTCATCACAATAATCATCATAGATAGCAACTTTGTTCTCATAATCAATTGGAACCTCTTCCGGAATAGTGGATTCATCACAAAATAAAATCATGACCACTCCAAATCCACTTTCATCAATATAATCATCATAAATAGGAGGCATGCTTTCATCATAATAAATTTGCTCATCAAAACTTGGGGGACAAAAAATATCATCTTCATCAAACATAGCTTCCCCAAGCTTGTGGCTTTGCATATCATTAGCATCATAGATATTCAAGGAATTCATACTAACAACATTGCAATCATGCTCATCATTCAAAGACTTAGTGCCAAACATTCTAATGCATTCTTCCTCTAGCACTTGATCACAATTATCGGAATCCTTATTTTCATGATAGATATTAAAAAGGTGAAGCATATGAGGCATCCTTAATTCCATATTTTTTTGTAGTTTTCTTTTATAGACTAAACTAGTGATAAAACAAGAAACTAAAAGACTCGACTAAAAGATCTAAAGATATACCTTCAAGCATTCACCTCCCCGGCAATGGCCCCATAAAAGAGCTTGATGTCTACTACACAACCTTCTTCTTATAGACGTTGTTGGGCCTCCAAGTGCAGAGGTTTGTAGGACAGTAGCAAATTTCCCTCAAGTGGATGACCTAAGGTTTATCAATCCGTAGGAGGCGTAGGATGAAGATGGTCTCTCTCAAGCAACCCTGCAACCAAATAACAAAGAGTCTCTTGTGTCCCCAACACACCCAATACAATGGTAAATTGTATAGGTGCACTAGTTCAGTGAAGAGATGGTGATACAAGTGCAATATCGATAGTAGATAAAGGTATTTGTAATCTGAAATTATAAAAACAGCAAGGTAACTAATGATAAAAGTGAGCGTAAACGGTATTGCAATGATAGTAAACAAGGCCTAGGGTTCATACTTTCACTAGTGTAAGTTCCCTCAACAATACTAACATAATTGGATCACATAACTATCCCTCATCATGCAACAAAGAGTCACTCCAAAGTCACTAATACCGGAGAACGAACGAAGAGATTATGGTAGGGTACGAAACCACCTCAAAGTTATTCTTTCCAATCAATCCGTTGGGCTATTCCTATAAGTGTCACAAACAGCCCTAGAGTTCGTACTAGAATAACACCTTAAGACACAAATCAACCAAAACCCTAATGTCACCTAGATACTCCAATGTCACCTCAAGTATCAGTGGGTATGATTATACGATATGCATCACACAATCTCAGATTCATCTATTCAACCAACACAAAGGACCTCAAAGAGTGCCCCAAAGTTCTACCGGAGAATCGCGACGAAAACGTGTGCCAACCCCTATGCATAGGTTCATGGGCGGAACCCGCAAGTTGATCACCAAAACATACATCAAGTGAATCACGTGGTATCCCATTGTCACCACAGATACGCACGGCAAGACATACATCAAGTGTTCTCAAATCTTTAAAGACTCAATCCGATAAGATAACTTCAAAAGGGAAACTCAATTCATTACAAGAGAGTAGAGGGGGGAAGAAACATCATAGGATCCAAATATAATAGCAAAGCTCGCGATACATCAACATCGTATCATCTCAAGAACACGAGAGAGAGATCAAACACATAGCTACTGGTACATACCCTCAGCCCCGAGGGAGAACTACTCCCTACTCGTCATGGAGAGCACCGGGATGATGAAGATGGCCACCGGAGAGGGATTGCCCCTCCGGCAGGGTGCCGGAATGGGTCTAGATTGGCTTTCGGTGGCTACGGAGGCTTCTGGCGGCGGAACTCCTGATCTATTGTCCTCCTCGATAGTTTTAGGGTACGTGGGTATATATGGGTGAAAAGGTACGTCAGGGGGGCCACGAGGGGCCCACGAGGGTGGAGGGCGCGCCCCCTACCTCGTGGCCTCCTCGAAGCTTCCCTTACGTGCACTTCAAGTCTTCTGGACATCTTTCCTTCCAAAAATGAGTTCCGTGAAGTTTCAGGTCAATTGGACTCTGTTTGATTTTCCTTTTCTTCGAAACCCTAAAACAAGGTAAAAACAGAAACTGGCACTGGGCTCTGGGTTAATAGGTTAGTCCCAAAAATGATATAAAAGTGCATAATAAAGCCCATAAACATCCAAAGTTGATAATATAATAGCATGGAACAATAAAAAATTATAGATACGTTGGAGACGTATCAAGATACCTCTCCGATACTCGGAGTGACAAATCCTAATCTTGATCTATGCCAAATCAACAAACACCATGGAGACACCTGTAGAGCATCTTTATAGTCACCCAGTTACGTTGTGATGTTTGACAGCACACTAAGTGTTCCTCCGGTATTCGGGAGTTGTATGATCTCATAGTCATAGGAACATGTATAAGTTATGGAGAAAGCAATAGCAACAAACTAAACGATCATCGTGCTAAGCTAACGGATGGATCAAGTCAGTCACATCATTCTCTAATGAAGTGATCCCGTTAATCAAATGCCAACTCATGTCTATGGTCAGTAAACATAACCATCATTGATTCAACGAGCTAGTCAAGTAGAGGCATACTAGTGGCACTCTGTTTGTCTATGTATTCACACATGTACTAAGTTTCCGGTTAATAAAACTCTAGCATGAATAATAAACATTTATCATGATATAAGGAAATATAAATAACAACTTTATTATTGCCTCTAGGGCATATTTCCTTCAGAAGGGGCAACACTTTGCTTTGAAACCGGTTGATTGGGTATTTGGTGATAGAGACCGTATCATTGCCAAACCGAGGGAAGGAGGGTTACTACTTCAAATTTTTCTTTTCAAAATATAGAGACAGATCCAAGATAATCATCTCAAAGGAGGGCATGGATGATATCACAAATATCATCAAAGATCCACCTCCCTCCTAGTGAAGCGTGCTTAGGCTTCCAATGCTGAGAGATTGTAACCTTCTCCAAAATAGGTTGGTAGTCCACACACGTAAGTCACTTGTCCAACAAGGGCATACCAAGGTAAGTGCATGGAATGAGCTTAACTAGCAACCTAAGATGTTCTAGATTATAGAAATGTTTTCATCTTCACATGCAATGGGTAAGATGCTGCTTTTGGATATCCTTGATTTTCAGGATAATGGCCCCACCAAAGAGACCGAAAATTACTTTCACCGCTTGTAGCACATTCTCACAAAGGTCTAAGGAAGATCGTAATGTCACCGACATAGATGGAATCTCCACATCTCGTATGTTTTCTGACAATTCTTTGGAGGAATTGCATTTGCTGTGCTTTCCAAAAATGGGATGTTAAGACATGCATCGCTAGCACAAAGGGAAGCGGCAACAATGGCGCCCTATCGCAAGTATCGAATACAAGAGATGGGAACAATAATGTTTCCATTGCCCACGTTCCATCTTGTTTACCTAGCAAGCATGGTGCATATTCAACCACCATTTGGACTATATCAGTTTGCTTCCATCACTTACAGCAAGATGATACGTCTCCATCGTATCTATAATTTTTTATTGTTCCATGCCAATATTATACAACTTTATATATTTTTGGCAGCATTTTATATTATTTTTTGGAACTAACATATTGATACAGTGCCTAGTGCGAGTTCCTGTTTGTTGAATGTTTTTTGTTTCGCAGAATATCCATATCAAACGAAATCCAAACGCGATAAAAATTTACGGAGATTTATTTTGGAATATATGTGAATTTTGGGAGGTGGAATCAACACAAATGGAGGCCCACAGCCTCCACTACCCACCAGGGTGCGGCCCATACCCCCTGGCACATGGCAGTGCCTATTGGGCACCCTGTAAGTCGGTTGGGACCCTTCTTTCACCGCAAGGAAGATAATTTATGAAAAAATGTGTAAAAATTTCAGCGCAATCGGAGTTGCGGGTCTCCGGGAATTAAGCAACACTGAAGGGCCAAAAAACAGGAACGCGAAATAGAAGAGAACAGAGAGATAGATCCAATCTAGGAGGGGCTCTCGTCCCTCTGCCTCCATGGAGACCATGGACCAGAGGGGGACTCTCCTCCCATCTAGGGGGGAGGCCAAGGAAGAAGAAGGAGGAGGGGGCTCTCTCCTCCTCTCTCCCGGTGGTGCCGGAGTGCCGCTGGGGCAAGGATCGTGATGGCGATCTACATCAACAATCTTGCTACCTTCAACACCAAGTTTATCCCCCTCTATGCAACAATGTAACCTCTCTATTCCCGCTGCAATTCTCTACTTAAACATGGTTCTCAACACTACATATTGTTATCCAATGATATGTGGTTATCCTATGATGTTTGAGTAGATCTGTTTTGTCCTATTGGCTGATTGATGATCATGATTAGTTTGAGTTGTATATTTTATTTTGGTGCTATCCTATGGTGCCCTCTGCGTCGCGCAAACGTGAGAGATCCCCGATGTAGGGTGTTGCAATACGTTCATGATTCTCTTATAGTGGGCGGCAAGAGTGAAAGAAACTTATACCCGAGTAAGGGGGTTGTTGCGTATGGGAGTAAAGAGGACTTGATACTTAATGCTATGGTTGGGTTTTACCATAATAATCTTTGGTAGCTGCGGATGCTTGCTAGAGTTCCAATCATAAGTGCATATGATCCAAGTACGGAAAATATGTTAGATCATGCCTCTCCCTCATATAAAATTGCAACAACGATTACCAGTCTAGTTATCTAACCTTCTTGTCTTACAAAAAGCTATCTACTAAACAACTAACTTTATTATCTTGCAATTTATTCGTAGTTTTATTCTTGCAAAGTACTTCTAGTTTTATTCTTGTTCTAGGTAAAGCAAACGTTAAGTGTGCATAGAGTTGTATCGGTGGTCGATAGAACTTGAGGGAATATTTGTTCTACCTTTAGCTCATTGTCGGTGTCAAAACCGGCGGATCTCGGGTAGGGGGTCCCGAACTGTGCGTCTAAGGCGGATGGTAACAGGAGACAGGGGACACGATGTTTACCCAGGTTCGGGTCCTCTTGATGGAGGTAAAACCCTACGCCCTGCTTGATTATTCTTGATGATATGAGTGTTACAAGAGTTGATCTACCATGAGATCTGAGAGGCTAAACCCTAAAAGCTAGCCTATGGTATGATTGTTGTTGTCCTACGGACTAAAACCCTCCGGTTTATATAGACACCGGAGGGGGCTAGGGTTACAGAAGGTCGGTTACAAAGGAGGAGATATACATATCCATATTGCCTAGCTTGCCTTCTACGCCAAGTAAAAGTCCCATCCGGACACGAGACGAAGTCTTCAATCTTGTATCTTCATAGTCCAACAATCCGGCCAAAGGATATAGTCCGGCTGTCCGGAGACCCCCTAATCCAGGACTCCCTCAGTAGCCCCTGAACCAGGCTTCAATGACGCCAAGTCCGACACGCAGTATTGTATTTGGCATTACAAGGCGGGTTCTTCTCCAAATTTTGAATGTTTGTCAAGTAGTGTCCGGCACCATAAATGTTGGACTTCTTGGCTTCTGTGCCCAATAAGGGCTATCTTCCACGCGTCGAATGAATACGAGGAGCCAGGGCGTTTTTACATTCGCCCCCCTAGCCAGATAAATAGATTGTCTATTAAAGGGATGGGGATTCTTAGATCCAATCCATACCATCCTCCCACTGCGAGAATCCATCGGAGCGCGCTTCAGAAAAATCCACTCCAACATGGTCGACCACCGCAGCTCCTCCTCTCGCCCCCGTAGCCCTAAGCCCGGCGATTGGGGGAGGTGTTCTGTCTCACACAGTCGATTAGTCGAACTGCAGACTCAGGGATTTCTCCCTCCAGCGTATATGGTTCCTGTCCGAGCCGGGCTCGCCACCTACAATGGCGGGGAGCAAGCGGAGAGCTTCCCCGGCCCCTCTACGGGGGAGCGGGTGTGCCCTGTTCCTTACTTATTAAGGGGACTCGGATTTCCGATTCATCCGTTCCTCCGCATACTCCTGGAGTTTTACGGCCTCCAACTGCATAATTTCACCCCTGCTTCCATATTACACATCGCCGGCTATGTTGCCCTTTGCGAGTTATTCCTGGGCTGTGAGGCTCATTTCGAGCTGTGGAAAAGGTTATTTGCCTCGTCCCCCGCACACGGAAGGGGTCACTTTATCAAGTGGGCGGAGCCAAAATATGGCGCATTGCCGAAACCGGATACCTGTCCGGTACTCCGAAGAAGATGTCCGAAGACTGGCCTTCGGAATGGTTTTATATGGAGGACGCCCCCCTTCCGGACCCTGATCGGCGGGGTCTTCCTGAGTTCAACAATGCTCCTCTGAAGAAACGCCGAAGCTGGCGCCCACGGAGCCCCCAAGAGGAAGACAACGGGGAAGTCCTTTACCTGATGAACCGGATTAAAGCGTTGGCTCAATCAGGATTGACAGTAATCGAGGTTATGTCAATATGCATAATGCGGGGAGTGCAGCCACTTCAATATCAAGGGCACCCCCTGTGGTGTTTTAACGGGGAAGATGATGACACCCGTTCCGGGCGTAAGGGTCCAGACACCACTGCTGCTTTAGCAAAAATTCTGTCTGAGTTGTTCAAGGGAGAGGAAGAGGAGTTCATCCGCATCAAGCCACGGGATGGATTCTCCATGTACAACCCACCAAGCTGGATGAGTTATATCTCCTTACTCCCATTCTTCCCGCATTCTTTGTCGTAGGTACTCACCTTGCCATTTTACGGCAGGAACTGCGAAAAACCGTAAGGGAGGTCAACAGCCCATCTCCACAACTAGAGGACCCTGACCGGGCCCTCGGTCCCGGACTCAAAGAAGATCCGGACATATTCGTGGAGCTGATAGACAGGCAGTTCTATCAATTGAGCTGTGATGACGCCATGGTGGCCATTACGGCCGACTATCCCGGACTGCTCCCTGCATCGCACGTAAGAAAAACCAAAATCCCAACTCCAAAAACTAGGATCCCCTTTTAGACACTTCACCTACCATATACATATGGTGTTTTACAAGGAAGGCATTCGGGACGCCGTGCCGAACCCGCAGCAACTCGCCAACAAGAGGCACCGAGGCCGGGTAGGCCAAAAAGGAAGGTGGTCAGGACGGAGACGCCGGCGCAGAGGTATGACAAAAACCCTGCTTCGTGGTTGTCATCTTTCTCAAAATGTAATGACGTCCATGTTTCTTTAATAGAAAAAACGCTCGCCGAAATATGTCCGGAGAGGCTGCCGACCATGCTTCCACCAGTCGAGCTCCAGGGCCGGACATAGAGGCGGAAGCCTACATGGGGCGGACGCCGGATACTCCTCCTACAGAGGATGTGGATAGACTGTCCGCTACAAATTCAGAAGTGGAGAGCGCCATGAATCATAGGCGTCGCCGGGCCGTACTCTGTGACGCTTGCTTCTCACCAGAGGCATTTGATGCCTTCAATTCTGGAGATGCGTACCTCCGTGCTGCTCAAAATGGTCTAGCCAGAGCCACGGACCAGTATGTAAGGGATGTACGGGTAAGCGAATCTGATGATTATATGTATGAGTAGCCCCTGAGACTTGAAACAGTTGGCACAACTGATTTAAGGATCATTTATTGTGCAGGTTCTTACAGAGAAGAATACTCGACTGTCACAGGAGCTGGAGGAATGCAAGACCCAACTTCGGGCTGCTATTTCCGCATTGAAGGAACCTGAAAAGTCCCCAGCTGGTAACATTTGTTTCAAAGAATGATAGGTACCATATGGTGTGCGGCATGGCTGCAGATCTAACAGTAGATATTGCAGATGACTCCAGAGAGAATCCGGAGGACCAGCATGTCGTACGACAACTAAAGGCTGGCGAACGTGTGCTGACTAAGGTCAGGCTGGAGAAAAACAATCTCCAAGACGCCAATACCAAACTGAGCGTGGAACTAAAAGATGTTCGAGCCCAGCTTGCGGACTCCGAGAAGGAGAATAAGCGGCTTCGACGCGGCAATTTCAGTAAGTGCTTGAACGAACCCTTAAAAGGGTGCGGCGGAGAAGCCGGGTAACAGAGTTATGTCTGCAGGTATGCTGACGGGTCGTCCCGCGGAGGAGATGCCTGGATCTGCGGGTGATCTTCTACCCGAGCTCTCACAACTGCACGAACAAGTTCGGCAGGTGATGCAAGATATTACCCAGGCCTTGTGGCCATCCGTCTCCCTGCCAGAAGGCATTGGAGAGCTTGCGGAGAAGCTCAAGGGAGCACGGCGGCGCTTCCGATTATGGAAGATATCGGCCTGCCGTCAAGGTGCCAGGGAAGCCTGGGCCATGGTGAAGACGCGGTATACCAAGGCTGACCCAAACCACATGGTCGAGGTTGGTCCTATGGGGCCCGATAGGAAAGAGATCCCCGTTAGCTTAGTGTATGGGCAAGTAGAATTAGCTGCAAAGTATTCCCAATAGGATTGTAGGCTAGACAGCCTGTTGGATGGTATAGAATAGGAATTTAGTCAGTCTACATAACTATGTAATTAAAGTGACATGTATAATGCCTTCTAGCCGGATTGTAAATCATTTGTCATGGCAGACCTTTTCGCTTCAACATCGGGACCCAATAGTCTGGAGTGTATCCGAATACCCGCTTAGTTATATAAGAACCGGGGTATGCGTGGAAACCAGGCGTACGGGTCATTAGTGCTTGAACAGACAAGTATCCAACTAGTTATGTTATATTACATGGGTAGTAAGAAACATCTTCCATGGAGAATAGTTCCGTTAAGGGTTCCTTTCCCTGGGTACGCATGCCCTAAAGTGCATGTCTGGACTGCGAGAGGAGACGCAAGTAAAAACATCTGGGGGCACATATGGAAAGTAAATAAAAATCATCTTTTGTTCACCGACCGAATATTCCCTTAAGAACGCTAGCTTTCGGCTTCACCCAGTCTGAGGTACACATCCGCTAACCCGGCAGTAACAATCGCAGAGGTGCTCCCCTTATGTCCTAGCCGAATTAACGGGAACGTAGGGCATAAATACAAGAGCCAGGCAACCCAGCTTGGCCAAAACTTAAGTCATATCGATGCATATAATGGCAAAGAAAAGGTACATGCGGAAGAATAGCACATGTGCGGGGCATGAAGCCCAGATAAATAATTAAGCTTCTATGTAAGAAGCCCCCAGGTATAATGAGCGTGGTTAGCGCGTCAATAGTGTGCAAGCAAGGCACAAGTTGGCCCTTGAAGGCCTTGAGAAAGAATGAAATAAAAGAAAGGAAGAGAAAAAAGACAGATGATGTATATGCAAAAAATGGACAGAGGAAGGAGATGCACATAGAGTCCGGCACTAGGCGTAGAATCTTTGGAGCCTGGTTGCGTTCCATGGGTTCGGCTCAAGTCGATTATTCGATGCATCCCGCAGACGGTACGCTCCACCAGTCAGAACTTGGTCAATAATGAAGGGACCTTCCCATTTGGGCTCGAGCTTGGTCTTTTTGTTCTCCGGTAGGCGTAGAACTAGCTCACCAACGTTATAAGTTTTGGCCCGTACTTCTCTGCTTTGGTATCTGCGAGCCTGTTGCTGATAGAATGCGGAACAGGCTTTTGCCACGTCACGCTCCTCCTCCAGGGTGTCCAGACTATTCTGCCGGTCGAGCTCGGCTTCTCTTTCTTCGTACATGTGCACTCGAGGTGAGTCATGAATTATGTCGCAGGGCAGAACCGCCTCTACGCCGTACACCATAAAGAAGGGTGTGTGTCCGGTCATACGGTTCGGTGTGGTCCGCAGCCCCCAGAGTACGGAGTCGAGCTCCTCTACCCAGTGCGTGTTAGACTCCTTTAAGGACCGCACGAATCTGGGTTTGATGCCGCTCATGATAAGACCATTTGCTCGCTCGACTTGACCGTTGGTTTGTGGGTGATAGACAGAGGCATAATCGAGCTTAATGTCCATGTTGCTACACCAGAGTTTTACCTCGTCGGCCGTGAAGTTCGTGTCATTGTCAGTGATGATGCTGTGGGGGACGCCATAACGGTGTACAACACCGGATATGAAGTCTATCACCGGTCCAGATTCGGCCGTTTTAACAGGTTTGGCTTCTATCCATTTGGTGAATTTATCCACCATGACCAGTAAGTATTTTTTCTTATGGGTTCCCCCTTTAAGGGGTCCAACCATGTCAAGCCCCCAGACCGCAAAGGGCCAGGTAATGGGGATTGTTTGGAGGGCGGTGGGTGGCATGTGGCTTTGGTTTGCAAAAAGCTGGCAACCGACGCATCGTTGGACCAAGTCCTGTGCATCTACCCAGGCCGTCGGCCAATAAAAACCTGTATGGAAGGCCTTGCTTACAAGGGCCCGGGCTGCGGCGTGGTGGCCGCTGAGTCCGGCGTGAATTTCTGCCAAAAGCTTCCGCCCTTCCTCTTCGGAGATGCACCTTTGAAGGACTCCGGTAGTGCTTTTTTATACAGCTCTCCCTCATGGACCCTGTAGGCTTTAGATCGCCGCACTATGCAGCGTGCCTCATTTTGGTCCTCGGGAAGTTCCTGCCTAGTTAGGTAGGCCAGGAATGGTTCTGTCCACGGGGCGATGATGGCCATTATTACATGGGCTAAAGGTGTTATTTCGGTGGCAGAGCCTCCGATTATGTCAGAATGTTCAGTATCGGGCGTTTTGGCCGGGTCCGGACTATTGTTACCGGTGTCCCCTTCCCATACCGCGGATGGCTTAAACAACCTCTCCAAAAAGATGTTGGGGGGACCGCATCGCGTTTTGCACCGATGCGGGCGAGGATATCCGCCGCCTGATTGTTTTCCCAAGCCACATGGTGAAATTCGAGCCCCTCGAACCGAGCTGACATCTTTAGGACGGTGTTGCGATAGGCTGCCATCTTCGGATACTTGGCATCGAAGTCTCCATTTATTTGGGATATTGCGAGGTTCGAATCCCCACGCACCTCCAGGCGTTGAATGCCCATGGAAACTGCCAACCGAAGACCATGTAACAGGGCTTCGTATTCGGCTGTGTTGTTGGAGTCTGTATACAGTATCTGTAGTACGTATTGAACTGTATCTCCGGTTGGGGACGTCAGGACGACGCCAGCCCCCAGACCGGCCAGCATTTTGGAGCCGTCGAAGTGCATGATCCAATTGGAGTATGCGCCGTACTCTTTAGGGAGTTCGGCTTCCGTCCATTCGGCGACAAAGTCGGCCAATACTTGCGATTTAATGGCTCGCCGGGGTTTGTATGTTATGTCGAACGGGAGGAGCTCAATGGTCTATTTGGCAATCCGGCCCGTGGCGTCGCGGTTATTTATAATATCATTAAGTGGTACTTCCGAGGCTACCGTAATTTAACACTCTTGAAAGTAGTGTCGCAGCTTCCGGGATGCCATGAATACCGCATAGGCTATCTTTTGATAATGTGGGTACCGTGATTTTCATGGAGTGAGGACAATGGATACATAATATACCGGCTTTTGAAGGGGGAATTTATGTCCGTCCGTTTCTCGTTCGACGACGAGCACTGCGCTTACAACCTGATGAGTTGTCACAATGTACAATAGCATTGGTTCGCCGATGTTTAGAGCGGCCAGGATTGGGTTGGTTGCCAGTATGGCTTTTATTTCTTCCAATCCGGCTGTGGCAGCGTCCGTCCACTCGAAGTGTTCGGTGCGCCGAAGGAGGCGATAAAGGGGTAATGCCTTTTCTCCTAAGCGGGAGATAAAGCGGCTTAGAGCCGCCACACATCCGGTTAATTTTTGGATTTGTTTGAGGTCCATTGGTATAGCCAACTGTGACAGAGCTCGGATTTTGGCCGGATTTGCTTCAATTCCTCTACTGGAGACAATGAAACCCAAGAGCTTTCCGGCTGGTACACCGAAAACGCATTTTTCCGGATTGAGCTTGATGTCGTATGTTCGGAGGTTGTCGAATGTGAGCCTCAAGTCGTCTATTAGAGAGTCGACGTGTTTGGTTTTGACGACCACATCATCTACGTATGCCTCTACTGTTTTGCCGATCTGTTTCTCCAGACATGTCTGAATCATGCGCTGATATGTTGCACCGGCGTTTTTGAGCCCAAAAGGCATTGTGTTGAAACAGAAGGGGCCGTATGGTGTGATAAATGCTGTTGCAGCTTGGTCGGACTCCACCATCTTGATTTGGTGGTAGCCGGAGTATACGTCGAGGAAACACAATGAATCGTGTCCTGCGGTAGCATCGATAATTTGATCGATGCGAGAGAGGGGGAAGGGATCCTTTGGGCAAGCCTTGTTGAGGTCCTTGAAATCGACACATAGGCGCCAGGATTTGTCCTTCTTTGGTACCATCACCAGGTTCGCTAGCCAGTCCGGGTGTTTTATTTCTCTAATGAATCCGGCCTCCAATAACTTGGCTAGTTCCTCTCCCATAGCTTGTCTCTTAGGTTCAGAGAAACGCCGAAGAGTCTACTTGGCCGGCTTGAATACCTTTAGAATATTAAGGCCGTGTTTGGCCAGTCTGCGTGGGATTCCTGGCATGTCTGAGGGGTGCCAGGCGAATATGTCCCAATTCTCGCGCAGGAACTCTCGTAGTGCGGCGTCCACGGCGGGGTTTAACTGTGCCCCGATGGAGGCTGTTTTTGTAGGATCCGTTGGGTGGACTTGGAATTTGACTATTTCATCCACTGGTTTAAAAGAGGTGGACTTGGATCTCTTGTCAAGTATCACGTCGTCCGTGTCCACTGTGGAGCGCAGCGCAGATAATTCCTCGGCCGCAAGGGCTTTGGATAATGCCTCGAGGGCCAATGCGGTTGTTTTGTTTTCGACGCGGAGTGTTGTGTCCGGATCACTGGTGAGAGTGATGATTCCGTTGGGCCCGGACATTTTGAGCTTCATGTACTCGTAATGGGGTATAGCTTGGAAGATCGTGAATGCCTCCCGCCCTAAAAGGGCGCGGTATCCGCTACTGAACGGGGCCACTTGGAATGTAATTTCTTCGGACCTATAGTTCTCCGGCGTGCCGAATACCACATCTAGTGTGATTTTCCCAGCACAGCGTGCTTCCCGACTGGGGATGATTCCTCTGAAGGTTGTGCTGCTTTGCTCAATGCGGTTCCAGTCTATTTCCATTTTTTGAAGAGTTTCCTCATAGATGAGGTTTAATCCACTGCCGTCGTCCATGAGTACTTTGGTGAGTCGAAAGCTGTCCACAATTGGACTGAGGACCAGTGCAGCTGGTGCTGGGCTGTTCGGAATTTAGGTTCGTCACTGGCATTGAAGGTAATAGCCGTGTCACTCCATGGATTTATTGCTGCCACGTGGTAGATTTCGGCAAGGCTGCGGAGTGTTCGCTTGCGCCTATTATTTGATGTGAAGGTTTCAAAGACTGTTAATACCGTATTGTTATCCCCGGGATGGTGCTCTGTTGCATCTGGGATGAGAAGATCCTCACCACTTTTGGCCACCTGCCGGAGTACCCAACATGCTCTAAGGCTGTGTGTTGGTATGGTATCCGCTGTGCTATGAATTTTGCAGGGTCCGTTGAGCCATCCCTCCAATACGGTTCCACGCCCTATAGAGGGTCTTTGCTTCTTTGTAATTAACTCGGGTGTCTTATGATAGTGCACCCTTTTACTTCGGACTGGGTGTATATTCGGAGCCGGATTATCCCAAAATTTCGTTTCGATTTTCCAGGTGCTTTCCATCGCACAGTACTTTCGTACTATGGACGCCAAGTCAGCAAAGCGTGATATGTCACGGCGACTTATGGCGTTAAGGATTCCCTTGTCCGTGCAATTATTGCAGAAAAATGAGACTGCGTCTTCCTCGCGACAGTCCTTAACCTTGTTCATCACAAGGAGGAATCTGGCCCAATAATGATGTACTGTTTCCTGGGGCGCTTGCCTGATGTGGGAAAGATCGTTTATGCTTGGGTGGGTGGGTGGCTTTGAGTCCAAACCCTTACCTGATCTGAGACCCAGGGGCCGAGGAGTTTCCAATCTTGGAAGTTCGGGTTTCGGGATGTTGCCCGATAAGTCTGGCCCGCCGCCTGACTCTAGGTTCAGGGCTTGGGTGAAGTCCTCCCGTAAATGGGTATCCAGCTCGGAGAGCTCAGGAATCCGGACATAGTTAGTCCTTAAGATAGAGGAAGAATCGCCGCATTGTTCCTTCACCACCGCAATATGATGGGTGACCGGTGGAGAGTTCATCTCCCTTTGATCGGGTTTAAGCCCAATCCGATCATAGTCCGTAGCGACTCCCAAGGCAGCGATGCGATCCAAGAGCTCGTTTAGGGATGAGAGCTCCATTGGATCCATCTGCTCGGCAAATTCCGAGCCGACGTGGAGGCTGTTCTCGATGACCCGAGAAGTCATCGTCGGTGCAGCAGCCGAACGGGCGGTCATGATGAAACTGCCTAGCCGGAGAGTTTGGCCGACAGCCAGGGCTCCCCCGGTGGTAATGTTGTTTTTAACAACGAGACGAGGCGTCCTACCTTACGGCGACGGCACAGTGGAACTCTCAATGAAAGCACCAATGTCGGTGTCAAAACTGGCGGATCTCGGGTAGGGGGTCCCGAACTATGCATCTAAGGCGGATGGTAATAGGAGACAGGGGACACGATGTTTACCCAGGTTCGGGCCCTCTTGATGAGGTAAAACCCTACACCCTGCTTGATTATTCTTGATTATATGAGTGTTACAAGAGTTGATCTACCACGAGATCTGAGAGGCTAAACCCTAAAAGCTAGCCTATGGTATGATTGTTGTTGTCCTACGGACTAAAACCCTCCGGGTTATATAGACACCGGAGGGGGCTAGGGTTATACAAGGTCGGTTACAAAGGAGGAGATATACATATCCGTATTGCCTAGCTTGCCTTCTACGCCAAGTAAAAGTCTCATCTGGACACGAGACGAAGTCTTCAATCTTGTATCTTCATAGTCCAACAGTCCGGCCAAAGGATATAGTCCGGCTGTCCGGAGACCCCCTAATCCAGGACCCCCTCACTCATTGTTGGGTTCGACACTCTTATTTATCGAAAAAGGCTACAGATGCCCCCCCTACGCTTGTGGGTTATCACAAGAATCAAAAGCCTTCGAGATATAAAGTTTTGAACAAGATGTTTGACATTGCAAGGGTCTCGCAATTGCCTAGACTAGACCCGGGCATGGATAGCCCGGCCCGACGACCCAGCCTGAGCCTGGCCCGAGAAACCTAGGTTGGGTCAGGCTGGGCTTGTCATTCATGTCGGGCTCGAGCGTTGTTTTGTAGCTCAGAAGGTAGTTCGGGCCGCGCTTGGGCTTTTGTATTTTGGACCAGGCTTTCGGGCTTCAGGTCGGTCTTGCATGTGTGTACAGTAGAAAACTACGTCCAAGCTGGGCTTTCAGGCTTCGGGCTGGATTTTGGGTCGGGCTCGAGCTTGAAAATAGAGGTGTATTTCGGGCTTTGGGCCGGCTCTAGCTTGAGAAAGGAAGGTCGGGCTTTTACAAGCCCGGCACGCCCGGTGTTTGTCGGGTTTAGCCTAGACATAGATGACATTGTTGTGTATGTACCGACCCTTGGTAAAGGCATGATAAGGAGCCACATGGAAAGTATCTAGTGCATCCAATCATTTGGTGCTAGTAGTGCACCCGGTAACCCTACCTTGCCAATCATCTAGTGTATTCTGAAGCCAAGCTTGTTCCATGAGGCTTATCCAGAGGATGTTTTTTATTTGCATTCACGCCTTTTAGAAAGAGCCGCTAAATCAATTCCTCTTTTAGGCGAAGGAAGTATTTAAAAGTATCCTATTTACAAATGTTGCAAAATTCTAAAACTCAATTATGTTGTAGAAGTAACAAGAATCTATCATATCACAAAATTTTAGATGCAAATTCAAAACATGGCAGGAGAAAAAAATGACAAATTCAATGATGATAAAAGAAAATGGGCCAAATTGAAGGCCCAGTTCACATTGTATACGATTCACATTGTGATTTGTCTTTTTATATAGATAAGTATTTTGCATTTTGGTCTAAATTTTATACCAGGGTACATATGTATCGTATTTACATCGTCATATACTATTAAGTTTTTTAGTGCTTCTAAAGTTTCTGTGATCAGGTGCACGGATAACACCAAATGCTCCATCGCAAAAAAAGACAACACCAAATGTTCCAATGCACCATATGATTTCCGAGGAGCCCTGCAATTCAACAATTGGGTCTATCTGCGCCGAAGTCGACCGAGGAAAACTTACTAATTAGTCGGTGGCTCTACCCATCTAATCTAAGGGCGTCTACAATAGAATATGCAAATTTGGAGATGTAAAATAGAAGATGTAAAAAATTACATCTTTAAAAAGTGCTTTTTGCATCTTCAAAAAAGTGCCAACTTCAATAGAAGATGTATATCGGAGATGTAAAACAACAACTCCAATAAAAGATGCAAATGGAGATGTAAAACTATACTTCAACTATTACTTCATTTGAAACATATACTTCAAACATAGCAAATTCAACTACTACTTCATTTCAAACATAATAATTAAACAACGTTCTAATTGTAAACATAGCAAACTCAACTACTATTACATTCTCTCTACCTCTACAACATGACAAGAACCTTAAGTGAAGACATGAAATGACACATAGCCTACATCGAGAAATAACTTTCTTTTAATCATACTTACTAAATATAGCAAAAGAAAATCCTTTATCTATTACTCCATCCGTGAAGAAATATAAGAGCGTTTAAAGCATCTATAGTCGTAGGTTGCAAATTCAGTCCCTCAAACGCCCGCGGACGCGTCCGGGGCACTGACCGGGCATGCCTCAGTTGTTCAATTCCACACCCGCGTCCCTCATATCCAAACCCTCAAAACCATACAACCCTTGCAACGCTACATAAAAACACGTTCATATCCCGGTTCATCGGATCAACATTGCATCACCAGACAAAAGAAGCATAGTTACACTAGAAACAACTTAAAACATAATGGGGAAGGGTGGAGAAATCACCATTTCCTCGCCGGACCCTTCCCCTTTTGGTAGTCGGTGCGACTGTGCCACTCCTCCATATAGGAGTCGGCGTGTGGAGATGCGTCGTCGTCGGAGCTGGAGGTGGAGCCGCCCGCCAGGTTGGAGTCAAAGTCACACCTCATGCCAGGCAGCCTGCGGAGCGGGCGATCCTGCTCCTTTGCATGGCAGGCCGCCTTCGCCGCCGCCTCCTTGTTTGTCTCGCGCACCGACAACTCGATGGCAAGTCGGAGCGCTTGGCATTCTTGCGTGCGAGGACCGACGCGAGGAGCGTGGCCTCGGGATCGACCGGCGTGCTTGCGCGCGAACGACGCGCGGACATCTCGTCTCCCGCTGCTGCCCTCTCCCCCCACCCGCTGCCGCTTGCGCCAGGCTGCTCGTGCCTCGGACCCGGGCGTCCGAGTGCGTGACGGCTCCGGCGTGAGCACGAGGACCCAGCGGTTGCCGGGTACCATATTCAGAGCAGAGGGTGGTGGTGGTGGTGGGCGGCTTACTTGGAGGAGCAGCGCGGAGCAGCTGGAGCTGTGCGCCGGGCGGGAAGGGCCGACAACGTCGTTGGCACTGCGTCGACGGGTGCTGGGCAGTGACGAAGTTGACCCGCCGTTGTCCGATCCGCCTTGGTCGACCATCGAACGCCTCAACATGATGCAGAGGGCGACCTCCTCCACATTGTCGGGCTTCGCTTCGCGCAGCGGGCTTGCCCAGTCGTCGTCTGAGCCGGATTCCCCACCGGAGGCAGCGCTGCTTCGGTCGCCGGCTATCGAATGCGCTCGGAGGGGATCGGAAGTGAAGTGGGCGAAGATGGGATTGAAGTGGAGTTCGGATCGACTGCGGTCTAGGGTTTTCCGGATAGGGATATTTGTGGGGCAGGCGTGGGCCAAGCCGGGCCAAGCCGACGTGACGGACGCGTCCGGGCCGCCCCATATTTGAGCTGGATTGGGGGGGTCGATCAGTCCAGGCGTCTGAGGCCTGTTTGAAGCGCCCGGCTGGATCGAAATTTCGTGATCGGTCAGTGACCGGGCGGGCTGCTCGAATGTCTGAGGTGGGCTTGGGGTGCCCGCTTGTAGATGCTCTTAGAGCAACTCCAATGCGCCGACCCAAACGGACAATGATTTTGTCCGCTTTTTGTCCGTTTGGGTCGGCCCGGCGGACACCCATGTTGTAAGTGCAACTATCCCTGGATGGTTTTGGTAATTCCTAACAATATATAGCTCATTGAGCTAACATTATTCCAAGATTAATATTTCAGGAAAAGCTCAATGAATGGCATGGCATGGATGAGGAAAGTGGATCCCTCAAAATTCTAAGGACAAGAAGTTTGGCTCAAACTTCAAGATCAAGACTCTACATTTTATATTTTAGTGATCCAAGATCACATTGAGTCTATAGGAAAAGCCAATACTATCAAGGAGGGATGAGGTGTTGCTTAATGGCTTGCTTGCTCAAAATGCTTAGTGATATGCTCCAAAATCCTCAACTACCTTCCCACATCCACATATGACCTAAACCAAAAGTCAAACTCGGCCCCACCGATTCTTTCTATCCGGCGCCACCGAGTTTCAAATGTCATAGCCACTGCCACAAACCCTAGGCAAATCGGTCTCACCGATAGGGATCTCGGTCTCACCGAGATGGGATTGTAATCTCTCTGTTTCCCTTCGTAACGTTTCGGTCTTACCGAGATGAGCGATCGATCCCACCGAGATTGCAATGTAAACTCTCTGTTTCCCTTTTGTAACATTTCGGTCTCACCGAGATGAGCAAATCGGTCCCACCGAGTTTACCTGACCAACTCTCTGGTTAGCTTATTACCAAAATCAGTCCCACCGAGTTTGTGTAATCGGTCACACCGAGATTACGTTATGCCCTAACCCTAACCATATCGGTCCTACCGAGTTGCATCTCAGTCCCACCGAAAATCCTAACGGTCACTAGGTTTGCTGAATCGGTCTGACCGAGTTTAACCATTCGGTCCCACCGAGTTTGGCAAATTGTGTGTAACGGTTAGATTCTGTGTGGAGGCTATATATACCCCTCCACCCACTCTTCATTCGTGGAGAGAGCCATCAGAACATACCTACACTTCCAATACACATTTTCTGAGAGAGAACCACCTACACTTGTGTTGAGGTCAAGATATTCCATTCCAACCATATGAATCTTGATCTCTAGCCTTCCCCAAGTCGCTTTCCATTCAAATTTTCTTTCCACCAAATCCAAATCCTGTGAGAGAGAGTTGAGTGCTGGGGAGACTATCATTTGAAGCACAAGAGCAAGGAGTTCATCATCAACACACCATTTGTTACTTCTTGGAGAGTGGTGTCTCCTAGATTGGCTAGGTGTCACTTGGGAGCCTCCGACAAGATTGTGGAGTTGAACCAATGAGTTTGTAAGGGCAAAGAGATCGCCTACTTCGTGAAGATCTACCGCTAGTGAGGCAAGTCCTTTGTGGGCGACGGCCGTGATGGAATAGACAATGTTGCTTCTTCGTGGACCCTTCGTGGGTGGAGCCCTCCGTGGACTCGCGCAACGGTTACCCTCCGTGGGTTGAAGTCTCCATCAACGTGGATGTACGATAGCACCACCTATCGGAACCACGACAAAAACATACGTGTCTTCAATTGCGTTTGAATCCTCCAAACCCTTCCCTTTACATTCTTACAAGTTGCGTGCTTTACTTTCCGCTGCTCATATACTCTTTTGCATGCTTGCTTGAATTGTGTGGAGATTGCTTGACTTGTGCTAAGATAGCTAAAATCTGCCAAGAACTAAAATTGGGAAAATGCTAGATTTTTATTTGGTCAAGTAGTCTAATCACCCCCCCTCTAGACATACTTTCGATCCTACACATGTCCGTTTCCGTGTTTGGGTCGGTGCATGCTCCCACGCGATGCTCCCAGTGCCACTTCGCTTGGTGCACTAGGACGGCGATCCTTTGCCTTGGCCGGCGGGAAGATGACGGCGGAGTGGAGGGGGGAAGCGCGTGGGGAGACGGCGGGGCCCTTGCCCTTTCCTTTGCCGGAGAAGAGGCCCATTGCGGTGGCTAGGGTTTGCTAGGCTTTTGTCGCCGGTAGGGGAGCACAAGGGTGGCGATATGGGGACGGGGCGTCTGGAAGCGGATGAAGACGGCCCCCCACCGCACGCTCGGATTAAAAAAGGCCGACTGCCGTCGCTGACGCGTAGGCCTGTGGTGAGCGGTCGTCATTAATAAAGCTGACCGCGGTAGTTGGGCGGCCGCTTGGTGGGGACGTGGCGGACACAGAAAAGACGCGTGAGGCGTTCGCTTCGCGTCCACGTCGACGAGTTTTTGTCGCAAATTTAGACCGCAAATGGGTCCGTGTGGACGCCAAGCTGACGCGTTTTGCGAATGGATCGGCGTGTTGACCCAAACGAACGGCGACGGACGAAATGGGTATCGGAACCCCACCGCAGCTAGGAGAGACGTTTGTGCATGCATGGAGGCAGAATGTAAGGGCCTGTTTGGTTCCAATAAGTCACGTGACCTGAGCACACCTTCCCACCTTGTTTTTTTAATGTAAAGGTAATGGAACTCACGTAAAAAGGGGTGACTTATAAGTTTTAAGTTGGGGTGAAGCAACTTATGAGTTATAAGTTGGAATGACTTTTGAGTCCGTTTGACAAAATAAGTCATTTTTTGCACTTTTCGACTTATAAGTTGGTCACTTATTTAAAATCAAACAGGGCCTAATTCCCCACCCCTAAGCATTGAATGGAGCAGTAGTGCGCTGCCGTTCCTGGTGATCATGATGAAGAAGCGGTCTATTCAGGGTCAGTTCGTTCCTTGCTGTGTTTCAAACAGGCTGGGCAGGCAAACGCGAATAGCAACGCACACAAGTACACTGACAGGACGGATTGGGCGCCTGTGCCCGTCAAGGCTTCTGCACTGGCAGAGTGGCAGGGCAACACTTGCCTCCTCGACACCGTCCATTGGCTGTTCCGGTAGGCAAGAGCCATGCCCAGGAGCATGCAACGTCGGACGCAGCCGTTCTGTTGGCTTTCTAATGCTTTTTTTGCAAGGCGAAAATGGTCGAGTATCTTGGATAAATTTGACAAATTTAACCTATGGACGAAATCAAATTACAGAATGAATTGTTCATGAAACTATTTCACACGGCTGACTTTTTGTGTGACGTCCGACACAAAGGCGCCACACTATATTGTGCAACGCCTCACAGATAGGCGCTACACGTCTGGCCAGCGTTGCACCCCAGACTGTTTAAAAATTGCTAAGTCATTGTGCAGAGCCTAAGAGCTAGGCGCTGCACTGTATAGTGTGACGCCTAGCTCTCAGGCGCTGCACTAGTGGTTGCACTACAAAATGAAGCAACCACTAGTGCAATGTCTAGAAGCTAGGCGCTACACTGTATAGTGTGGCGCCTAACTCTCAGGCGCTGCACACCGACTTAGTAATTTTTGGATCACACGGGTACGACGCTGGCCAGGCGTGTAGCGCCTATCTATGAGGCGTTGCATGGTGTAGTGTGACGCTTTCGTGTCGGGCGTCACACAAAAAGGTCAGCCGCATGAAATAGTTTCATGAACTGTTCATTTTTGTGATTTGATTTTGTCCATAGGTTAAATTTGTTAATTTTTTCAGTATCTTGCTCGTCATCGGTACCGCGCGAAATCTACGGGATCTAGCAGGAGATCTTCTGCGGTGACCGTGGCACTAGGCAGCAGCATAGTTTCCGGCAGAGCAGCTTTTCCGTGGCCAGCCGGTGCAGCCACTGCTGGCTCCCGAGGTGGAATATTCATGATGCATGCGCGGCGCGTATGCAGGGCAAGATCAGTTGCTGCAGCCGCCAAGGCTTTGCCTCTATTGTCATGACGTATTAAGAGGCTGTTTGGATTGTGACAATCTTTGTCATATATTGTCATATAATTTTTGGTATATTTATCACACTTGTTTTAATTGAGTTGCTTAAATTATTAGCCACACTTTGGCTTGCCTAAAAAAATCTTGTCACACTTTTTGTGTCTATAACATGTGTGGTTCACTGCTCATAAAAAAATCCTTGCCTTAGGTGTGACTAGAACCAAACACCTACCTAACTTGATCAAATTTGCCTAAAGTTAGGTGTGACAAAGTGTGGCTGGGAACTATACAACCCCTAAATCACATTGGTGATTTTAGAAAAGAAAAATGAATCACATTAGTCAGAAATGTATATGTGTATTTCAGGGAAATTCGTGTAAAATAGTTTTCATTGCATAAAAAAGTTTTTTCCTTCTTCTCAAGAGCATGCAAATTGCACGTTTTATGGGAGGCAAAGGGTAAAATGCAAGAAAGATAGACAGCTCCCACCACACCCCGATAAGTAGTAAATCTAACACCAACTCCATTTCAACCGCCTGAACTAACAAGGTCTACAAGACCGCGTCTCAACCAAAGTTGATCACTTCTGAAAAGCAACAACTTCAAAAGAACTGCATTTGCCGACGCGCCAATCACTCTTGGGCGCCTAAAAGAGTTGGCAGATGAGTGGCGAGACTCGAATAGCGCGAAGGAAGCCATCATCTTTGATTCACCCGTGATGGCGTGCATAACACCCTTTAAGAACAATCCGGAACAACCATGAGACCAAAGAAACGCAAAATGATCTCCAAGCTATGTCTTCAGAAAAGATGCTCCCAACAAAGGAACGACATCGAAGACGTCGTCATCGCCGATCTAGGTATGAACCTAGGCTTTAGCCCAAAGACAACAAACCGAGTGAGAGAGAGAGCGAGGTGCCAACACACCGCAAGAGCGTCGTCACCGCTAGCATCAACCGGAGCCATGTAGGACTTTCGTTAGTATTGTCACACACCTACATCCCAACCCACCAGAAAGAGGCAACACCACCCAATATGGTTCACTCCGCCTCCGCCGCAACACCTCAACGTAGCAGCCACCTCGTCACGCTACACCAGCACCTCCGTCAATATGGCCGACACCACTACATCGAGCCCACCACAACGCCCAACTGCAGCTGAGCCATAGCGCCACCACGCCTAACAACAGCCATGGTCGAGCGCCGCCACCAAGATGCGGCAAGGATGGACCAGAGGCTCAGGCTGCTGCCGCTGTCGAGCGGCACCACCAGATGTGGGTCGCCCCACCACCATCGTCGTCAAGCGGGGATGCCGTCGGATCATCACTACGCTGCCAAGAGCACCGACAGACAGATCCAAGCCGTCGTCGGAGGGAGGGAAGCGGGAAGTCGCGCTGGGGAGATGCCTTCCCTCCCCCCCTCTCCAGCTGTCAGCACCGCTTGAGCTTTGCCCCGCAGTGGCCCACAGTCCACGGTAGCAGCAAGGGAGGAAGGCAAGGATGGGCCGGCCATGCGTGGATTGGGGATATTTTTTTTCCCTGTATTGCCTGCGTAAAACGGTTACATCCTCAACTAAAAGCGCCAAAATAAAATTATGGGGGCGGGGGGTCCTGGTGCTACACATTGGCTCCTCCTCGCGAGGATTACAAATTAGAAAATGTGCAACCTTGTTTTGCTTCCCTAGGACAATCGTCAAATTTAAGGTGACGGCCGCGCGCCTTCAGCTCGTTTTAGTATTTGTAGTTGTCGCTAGGTGGTCTATGGATCTGGATGTAATTTTTATTATTTTCGGTATCCGTTGTACTGCCATGATCGAAGATGAATAGATCAGAATTTTTTCTATTTTTTTTTGCAAAACCCCCACACAAAAAGAAGTACATTCATAGATAGCCACCACACGAGCGATCTTGACAAAAAAAAACTCCTCATTGACGCTTGGTTACGAGCGCACGCCCATTTATTAAATTTTGACTACAAAAATAGTTTGAAATTTTCAGTATATGACATATATTTCCCTTTTGTTGTGACCACGCACAGACTATTTCTGTGTGTTTTTTCTAATATCCTCCTGCACATGTTTGTACTGCATTGCGTTGCTGCAAGTTTTATACTCCCTCCGTTCCCTGATACTCCTATAAGAGACATTTTAGTATGTATATTCACTCATTTTAGTATGTATGTAATCAATATATTGAAATAGCTAAAATGTCTTATATTAGGGACGGAGGGAGTAATACATTGTGCATTGCATCTTTTTGCACCGAGCTGCGTTTTACAGGGCGTACCCAAATTAATAAACTATTAGCAAATGTTTACTGGAAAGTCTAAATTCATCGCATTAGATCAGTTCAGTCCAATAATTTGCAAACCTACATATTTGGCATCAGACCTAGCACACTGCAAGTGTTGATTTCCCATAAATTAGGCCCAGTACCGCCGACTATGTCACTTCAGTTGCCACGCATGCCCTAGATCACACGTGGATTACTTGTCAGCGAATGGCCAGGAGCGATATTAAACTCTTTGTTTTCCCAAGCTGCCACACGAGCGATTTCGACAAACACTCCTCATTGCTATTAACATTTACATGCCGCACATAGAATTTTTGTTTACAAAGTTTTGGATCTGAAATCCCACAAGTGATCCTATAAGGACAAAGAAGCAGAACACTGCGGTAACTGGGCTGCATTGGCAGGATAATGCAGCTGTGTAACCAATCTTGTAGTATTACTGTCAAGTATAGCAAATCCCTTTTCTCATAAAAAAAGTATAGCAAACCCCATATGCTAGCTCAGTGAAACCCTCTGGATTTATGTGCTATTTACTCACGTTAGGGATGGGCATCTGCTAAGCTGGATTCTACCCAGTAGCTCTAGAGAACTTGGATTGGATAAACAGTTGTATCGACCAAGTAGTTCCACCCGAAGTTATCACATTTTCCCGCAAACTAAGATCACTTCCACACTATATCACCCAAAAACTTGAGAGCAGGAACTCCTCTAATTTCCATGTCCACGAGAGGTGCTTGCATTATGTTCAGTCCCATCAACTCTGGATCATTCTTTATCATATCCAATGCACGTGTTTGATCCTGCATGAAACAAAATGCATAAGCTGCCCTTGCACATTGGTGGTTTCTGCAAGCAGATCATTAGTTGAAGATCAAAATTATTAGTAGTGTCAATTCTCCATTGTACCTTCCTTTTTATAGCACAAAATTTACAGTCTGATGATGAAGGTGGTAGAACTTGGTTAACAATAAGTCTCCTTACAGGAACACTTTCCTTTTGCAAGGAAGAATGTAATCTCGCTGATTCACTGATTGCCATGACCTGAAAATGGCAAAAAAAGGGCAACTATTATTACTGGGACATATAAATAGAGAAGGGGCTGCGGAGGTGAGGAGAAAATTTACCGTTGGAATCGTCACGATTATAAATTCAGTCGATTCTGTGTCACGGAAAAGCTCTCGCACCTTGACCATCCTTTCTCTGAGTTGCTCCAATTTGTTCGCCTTGAGAAGGAGAATAATGAGTTCAAAGTTTTAAACACCTACCTGGTGAAGAAACAATACATTCCAGTTTAACAGAGGAACTGAACAAGGAACTTACTGCATCCTGCTGTTGAACTTCTTGTCCAAATACTGATTTAATAGCTGATGTTGCTGAAGCAATCTTGCTCCTAAGCTGGATGGCAGGAAAAGTTAAATTAGTATAAAAAACATCAGCTAGATGGAATATAGCTATTTGTCACGGGATTTAAAGAACTTCAAGTGAAATACTTGTTAAAGTTCCAAAGATACTGGATGGAATAGACAAAACAATATACGAATACTTAATATTCATGTTATTTGGACATATGAAGCAGGTGAAGGGGAAATTTCTGAGGTCTGGTAACCATAACTGACAAAATACTAGACCTCACTTACTGTAAAACAATTGAAACATAGTACTGAATAGACGAGTATTTAAGACCCAATTTCACAAGTTAACATAAAGGCACAATGCGAAGTTGCACAAACAAGCACAAATGAGCAAAGGGTACAGCAGCAGCAATGCATTGGCTTCTACTATTGTTTATCCAGAAAAATAACAGAAGAGATATGGCAAACAATTTTGGTAACACAAAATAAGTTGACTTTTTCTTCATTCAGCCATTTAATATGCGGTCTGGGCCTTGCATCTTAACATGATAGCACATCACACTAAAGACAATAGTACCTTCAAAATCTTCCCGATGGATGCATCAAGGAAGTCTGGCAAAGATAATAACCGGAGTGTATGGCCCTGTCAATAGGTGAGGCAAATCATAATGTGATTGTCAAGAGTCAACTTTGAATTCACAGAGATATGGTCATTACCGTAGGAGCAGTGTCAAATACAATGCGGCTAAACATGCTATACTCCGGTGCTTCGAGGAATTGTATAACCTGAGGTGGCATGCAAATAGGAAATCACAAGCTAGAGCTAGAAGAAACAAGCGAAGTAGGGAGACTATAAGCCTGGAGCCATCTCTTTTTACCTTTGAAATTGCTATTGCTTCATCCAATCCTGGTGGTGGTGTGTCCAATAACTCGCCCAGTTTTAACTCCCCAAGCTGTATTTGACAAAGAATAAAGATGATAATTATAAAACAGAAGCTGGACAGAGCAATTCAGGTTAATAACAATCAAGAGAACACCTACGACTGAACGTAATGTACACGAAATAATGTATTGTTAGCAAAAGTAGCCAGAAATATTGCCATGTACCTGGTCGGCAAGAATCCCTAGGCCCATGCCGTCCATGAAATCTTTTACTCCGGTCCCTCCATTCTTTTGGTTTATTGTCCGAAACTCTTCACGAGACTTCTCAGGATTTATCTGTGCCAGAATCACAAAATGTAACATTCAAGCCATGCAATTCAAGATTCTAGACCAAGTGATACACACGATTAAACCAGGCCTCCACTACTTGTGAATCCACAGAACTAAACCCTTGTGATCCCTGAATCTTTTCTCAAATTTAACAGTTGAGTTTTCCCTGATATTAAAATTGAAATGGTTTTAATGAATTAGTCCTGTTAACATTGCATCAATAAAAGAAGATACCACATATGCAAACTTTTCAAGGGAAATTACTGATAGAAGTTGGCTGAATTATTAGAGTATACTTGAACTATTGGCACAACACAAAACAGTAGCACCCCAATGTATTAGCATTTATTAATTATTAGCATAGGGGTGTCAGATAGACTGTCTTCGGCGCTGTTGACATACCAATGTAACTCACCTCAAGCGCAAACAATGGCGAATCAGTACCTTCGACAGGCGCGAGAGCCCCACCAGTCAAATCCTAAAACACGCAGCCAGGGGCAATGTTACAAATACATCAGGAGTGCAAACCCAGAGCGAACTCACTGGAAGAGCTGGAGGCTGGTGGGTGACCTGCGCAAACGAATCGCTCAGGGAGTGCGCGGGGTCGGTGGAGACGACGAGGGTGGGGTGGCCGCTGTTGGCGAAGCGCACGGCCAGCGAAGCCGCGCAGCTCGTCTTCCCGACGCCCCCCTTCCCGCCGAGCATGTAGTACCGGCGCGTCGTGCGGGCCGCCATCTCCTCGAACCCCAGCTCCTCGGCCCCCTCCTTCGCGGACGGGGCGGCCTCCGCCGCGGCCGAGGCGCGCAGGCGCAGCGGCGCGTAGCGGAGGGGGCGCCTTAACGGGAGGCGCGCGGAGCGGGCGGGCGCCGCCAGGGAGAGGCGGTGCGCCGCGGCGTGGAGGTGCGGGGAGGCGGTCGCGAGCATCGTGGATGAGGGGGGGAGATGGGTTCGCCTGTTCGGGTTTCTCTTCTCCGCTTCTGGTTGATTTTCTGCCGAGTGAGGACGACGAGGCCGGTCTCTCGCACCAGCGCGGAGGAGCACGGTGCCACCGTCTGCCACGCCGCCTCCGCCCGCGAGGCAGCCCAACCCCGCCCGGCCTGTCTGTGCTTGCCAAACCCACGAACATTCAGGTCTTCAACGAGTCAGCTGGCCCATCTAAACCAAACCATGCATGGGGGGCATTTCCCGAAATCACTACTTTGAGGAGTACTTCTTCTAAAGATCACTCCCACCTCTAAAACCATGCGTTCAAAGCTTGAAACGTTTTCACTGCTGGATCCCTCGCGTCGAAAGTAGATCACATGTTGATAAGTTTTGACAAACTCATTTTTCACGAAAAAACAGACAAAAAAATTGAACCGAGAGCATGTTTGTTTTTCCTTTCTAGAAGCCGTTTCCGAGAGGCACGACATGCCTCTCGCGGAAGCAAATCTATACCTCTTGCTGAAGTAAAATCGTGCATCTCATGAAAAAACAAACAAAAAACTTATATTTTTCGTTTCTGAAAGGCACGGCCATGCCTCTCGCGGAAGCAAAATCATGCCTCCCGCAGAAGAAAAAAAGACACATTTTTTCGGTTTTCAAGAGGCACGGTCGTGCCTCTCACAGAAACAAAACGGCGCCTCTCGCGGAAGCAAAACCGTGTGTCTCGCGAAAGAAAAATAAAGTAAAAATGTGTTTTTTATTCCGTTTCCGAAAGGCATGGTCATGCCTCTCGCGGAAGCAAAAACATGCCTCTCATAGAAGGAAAAACAAAAAAATGCATTTTTTCGCGCAGATTTTTTTCTTGGTTTTTTGCCTGAAAAGTTAGAAAAGACCGGTGAAAAACCAAAAAGTAAAAGAAAACTATCTAAAAAGCTGAAAAAGCATGTGAAAAAAAAATGAAGAAATCACCCAGAGTGTGACACGTGGTGGCGGCTGAGAACGCGCCAAATGATCGTCGGGAGGCTCCCGAAGAAGCGCTCGCCAACTAGTTGCTCTCAACATTTCCTATTCAACACCTTCAGCAGCATTTGCTATTTAGGGCCTTCAGCGCCGGATATAGCCTATTCTACACACCGGCACACACCCCGCCTCCAGCCAGGGCTCGGCCCATTAATTTTTTTTTTGTTTCATCAAATTTAGAAAATGCGTGCATGGGATTCTATAACCACCTGGCTTCACAACTGATCGCGATGACCACCTGGGAGGCTTGGACACAACACCTTCTATTGCTACACTATTTTTTTTCCTTCTTTTCTTGTTTGTCAACTTGTAACACTCAAACCATGCACACACAAAAATCTTGTAACACTAAAAACAGATCTTTTCTAGACCGGTTTTTGTTTTTATTTTATTTTTAGATTTCTATTTTTCCTTTTCTTTCTGTATGTTTCCTTTCATTTTTTATTTAGTTTTTCAAAAGGCACAACACTTTTTCGAATTTGATGCACACCTTTTCAAAATGCTTCAAAACAAATGAACTTTTTCCAAATTTGTGAAAAAAAATCAAAATTGATGAAATTGATGAAGTTTCTTAAATTTAGTGTACTGTTTTTTAAAATTGATTAACTTTTTTCAAACTATTGTTTTTTTAATATTGATGAAGTTTTTTTCAATTGATAAAAAATCAAAATTGATCAATTTTTTCGAAAATTGTGAACTTTTTGGAAAAATATATGAACTTTTCAGAAATCGTTATTTTAATACATGAACTTTTTCCAATTTGGTGAACTTTTTTTCAATACGCAAACTCCTTTTCGATCTTCATGAGCTTCGTTTGAAATCAGTGAAACTTTTGAATTTGACTCACATTTTTTCAAAAAGAAAGCAAGTTTTCTAAATTTTTTTGCAAATAATTCAAAATTCTTTTTTTGCAAATAATTCAAAATTCTAAGTGCTATAGTAAAATGTACAGTCTAATGTGTAATAAATAATGCGGCTACTATTGTTCTTAATGGGTCCGTGCTGTAATTAGATACTACTCCCTCCGTCTAGTGGTTAGCCAGACGCCTGCATGAGTGAAAAGGTGCGAGATCGATTCCTTGTCGAGAGCCATTTTTCGGGGTATTGTTTCAAGCTGCGTCTTTCGTGCGCCGGCCCACCAGACGCTGCATTGAGCGCCAGTTGCCTTAAGCGGGGCTAAAGGCGCGGAATATGAGGTCCCGCTTTCAGCGCCCATTTCTTTGAGATTTACAGACGGACGCACCCAGCCCTAGGAGCGAAAACGGACGAAACTGAGTGCCATCATATTTATTTTCATATTTTTTGTAGAAGCAGAAATGAATATAAAAACCCCGGAAATTAATATGGAAACAGAGAGTACCGGAAACGGACACGGAGTGAATACAAAGCGGATACGGAAACAAAAATAGGCATTGGTCGGAACTTAAAACCCCCTTGAATCATAGAGAAATACATACAAAAACAAACAAATTTAATGAGTTGTTAACATGGCTACAAAATAATATCATTATGTTAACAACTTAGCGTAATATTGTAGTAGTACCGGACAATTGCGTATAGGGTCAAGCGAGTACATGTGTGGTAGTAGAAGTTGGGCCTTAGATCCATTCTACTAATTGTGTCATTGTGTTCTCTTTGGTGGTTGGGCTACAAAGCAGCTATAGGTCTATAGTAAAAACAGAAATTCCATATTCACGAAACGGAAAGATTCATTTTCATGCATGTTCCATCGCAGAACACCGTTCCGTTTTTGTTTCCCTTTCCGCATAAAAAAGTTTCATTTCCACTTCCGTTTTGCAAATTTTCGTTTTCGTTTTCATATTTCCTCTTCGTTTCCATTTTTTCTTCGGAAAAAGGAAAAGTTTCCACTCCATTTTCATCCCTACGCAGCCCTTTGCCCAGGGCTGGCCCATTTACACTTTTATTTTCCCTTTCAATAAAACCTTCAGATTTCTCAAAAAGAAAAACTTCAAAAAATGATCCAGACGGGATTAAAACTCCGCACCTTTAGTACAACCACAGTAACCAACTGGATAACTATCTTGTTGTGCCTAGTATACCGTAAAAAAGTTACCTTCTTAATTATTATCCAAATATCACAATAACAACGTGAACCTTTTTTGGTTCTCCCATTTTCGGTTTTCTTTTGACGTTTTTCCTCTATTTTCTAATTTTATTTTTCAAAATTTGTGAACTTTTTCAAACCGACCTACTTTTTTCAACATTAATGTATTTTTTCAATATGTGAATATTTTTTAAAAATTTATGAACTTTTTTTGATTTTTTTAGGAATGTTACCATTTTTTGAAATTTGTTTAAAATATTTATGTTTTAAAAAAATCTATGACATATTTTTCAAAATCGATGATTTTTTAATAAAAAAATTGCGATTTTTTTTTTCAAAATTGATGAATTTCTCAGAAATTCGTTAACTTTTTCAAAGTTTGGTGAACTTTTTTCAAAAAAAACAAATTCTCATAATTAATTTCAAAAAAATAAAAATCTAAATGACACAGTAATGGTACTATGCAATAAATAGTGCGGCTATAGTGGTTCTTAAGATTTCCGGGTTGCTATCAGTCATTGGCATTTAGAAGCTCTAGTGCTTTTAGGGGGGTAGGAGGGGGCTTTTGATCTAGTCATCTTCAATCAAGATAGTACAATGAGTCAACGAGCATGAGAGATAATAAAAATTACATCCTGAACTATAGACCATCTGGCAACGATTACAAGTACCGAAGCGAGCCGAAGTCGTGTCGCCGTCATCGCCCCTCCCTCGTTGGAGTCGGGCAAAACTTGTTGTAATAGACAGTCTGAAAGTCGTCATGCTTAGACCCTGTAGAACTAGCGCAATAAAACAACAGCTGCTACCATTGAAGAATAGCATAGATCGAAAGGATTCAACTTGAAAACACGTGAACATAAACAAACTCTGATCTGATCTGAGCAAATCCAACAAGAACAGATCCGCCAGACGCCCACCGACGATACTAGACGCACCACCCGAACGGTGTCTAGGTGAGAGAATCTTATTCTATCTTCAGGGAGCCGCGACCGTTTCGTCTTCTTTAGCAGCACACAAATCCTAACAAAATTTGTCCTAAGTCCATCGAAGACGAGGCGGACCGGCGGCGGCGCAAGTTCTAGGTATGCAGCGACATGAGTTTGATTCCTTAGGACAACCAGGTTTTGAAGGAATTTTTCATGCTATAATACAATTCAATGTGCTGCGCATTCGAGCGCCGATCCACTAGGTGCTGCAATGAGCTCCAGTTGGCTTCCGTGACGCTAAAGGCGCGGAATAGGAGGTCCCTAGCTCTCGCTCTGCCGTTTATGTTCCTTGTCGGGCCGATCCAAGAATGAGCCGAAGAGCTTGCTACGACGCGCGGTTCCTGGTCAATCAGTTCGGTGTTGATTGGTCATGGTTCATCGGTCCATCGTGACTTATCGAATTTTTTTTCCAAAATTTCAGGGAAAAAAGATTTTAAAACAAAATGCTCCTTGATTAAAGAAAGTTCTTCCATTTTTTACAAAAATTTTGGGGAGAAATCACGATTTTGAAAAACACTTTTTTTAAAAAGTTCAACTCTTAAAAAACATCTAATTTGAATTTTTTTACAGATGTGAAATAATTTCATCAGAATTAAAAAAATCTATTTTTTTGGAAAATGGTTCAAAATCTCCAAAAAGTTCATATTCGAAAAAAATCAGAAATTTATGAATATTTTCACGAATTGGTAAAAACGGAAAATAAAAGAATGAGAACGAAAAATAAAAGGTAAAAAACTAATACGGAAAATGAAAAGAAAACGACAGAACTGGAAAAACCCATGCTGGGAAGAAAATAGAAGAAAAAGGCAGCCAGAAAAAAAAACGTAAGAAGAGAAATAATACTGTAAGAACCTGGGAAGTAAGGAGAGGTTTACCCTGATTACCCGTTAAGTGGCGCAGAAGGCGCTACATAGGGCTCGGGGCATACGGGCTAGGCTAGGAAGCGTGGTACTGGCGCACAGAGCAATGCCGACCCAACCCAACCCAACCCAAACCACAAACCAGGCCATGCTGTATAAAGCCGAGGGTTTAGTCTTGCCGCGTATCACAGAATGTTCCATTTTCCTTGTCGACGCCAAGCGAAGAAAACCGTCAATAGGGTGCAAAACACACAATCCAGAAAGGAAGCAAAAAAGGAGTATCAGACGCATGCAAGCTCGAAAAAGAAAATGCGCAAGTGCATGAACCTTCCAGCGTTCACTAGAGTCCGACCAGGGACACCCGTATCGACCGGCCGGCCGATCGGTAGCGGCTAAGAGCGATCCGCCGGTCCTTCTCGGCAAAATGGTAAAAAAAATATCCACCGCCGGGTGACGCCACTCCGAGCGCAGCACGCATGCCCGCTGTCCGCCGCAAGATTACCGCGCTCCTTTCACCCATCGTCGCGTCCGGCGAGGGTTGGCCCGGCCGGCGGTGGCTTGCGCCCCGGAGCTTCCCCTCGCCATCACCCTGCATGCCCGGCCCGCCGACGCGCGGGTTTCCACGGCGGGGAGGCGGTCCACTTGTCCGCCCGCCCGCCCGGCTACTTGATCAACTTGCGTCCCATTCCGCCAGAGGAAGAAACGAAACTGACGGCGGGCCGCGGCTGACGTGCTCGGCGCCATCCGAGCTATGAAATTCCATTCGTCGCCGGGGCGGGTAAAGAAGTGTTCATGTCCATTCTCTGCGTGTCGGAGGGCTCGTTTAGTCAGCTGGTAGATTCTCTGGAGATAATCTGGTTTATTGTTCACCAGCGACCTCGCTTGGCTTCTGGCCCTTGTGTATTGGCTAACGCGATAGCCTCTACACGCAATCATGCATTTTGCACGATGGTGACGCGCGAGTGTGCATGCGCATGACAACACATTGGCTAGATTAAGTACCATGTATGATGTATCATTTGATGCAGGGGAACTGATCTGAACTTCTTAATTAACACCGCCTTTTAGCGGAGGATTCTTTGGAGCTCTGGTTCCTGTCAGATAATGGTTGGCATTCCTGAAGAACTAACACTGTCCTTGGAGATCAGTTTTTCCGTGAATGAAGTAGCACAAAAGCAATCGACCAATGTGGCTAGTTTCCTTCTCCCTATTTTCACGACAAAGGTACATTCCATTAGCTAAAGCATCACAAGGATAAAAGCGCAATAAACACATATCGGGGCTATGCATAATTGGAAATACATAAAAAATCCCATCGGCAAATAGCAAAATCATACAAGACTAAAATTATGCCTTGGTGGAGTAAAAAGAAAAAGTAACTAAGGGAGCAAAACAATGATCAACAACCTACGATAATGATCATATCCACACCAAGTATCTGTTGACATCACAAGTACAACGAGAAAAGTTCTCCAACAACATTGCCTTCAGAAAAGGAACAACGTTCAAGCGCCACCGTCATCATACCCAACCACTGAAGGCCAAATCATGAGTTTTCGCCTTGAATATTAAGTTTGAGCAATCCATTTTAAAAGGCCACGAGACAAAAAAACATCGTCATTGCTAGATATAACCAATTAGGGCCAGTCCTCGGGTTTCCACCCTGGACCTTGAGAACGGTACTTAAGAAGCACCACTAAATCAAACTCATCATGTGTTCTCGCCATCACTTTTCACGATCTCAACAGCCACATGCGTAGCACGAACTAGAGATACCACATAAGGGAAGATCATGCTTGCATAAGCAAGCAGCTAGCCGAGCTGCGACAAAAAGAGTCGGTCGCAACCGAAGGCTTCTAACAACGAAGGTCGTCATCGCACACTGCAATGGAGATTAAGGGAGGAAAGTCGACGACACTGCCAAAGTTCTAATTATGGATGCTCTGATAATCTCGCACCGTCCTCATGTTTCGTCGTTCTCGTCTGTGACGGCTGAATCAGACGAGAAAACATACTCGTCATTGCCGCTAGATTTGAAGATCAGGGATCCCCCGCCCCGTCGGGACAAACACCTAGCAACATAGGACTATGCATACAGCCACCCGAGCAAAGAACCGCTATATTAGGACGCAGCAAGCCGACACTGTCGCCTCCGTACCTGTAGATGGGATCCTGGTCACCGACATATCACCACGCCGACCCAACCAGACAAATCCAACATTATCGTTGTACAAACATGCCGTCTGACTCTAGTCATTGTCAATAGATCATACCTTCAGAGCACCTCGAAGCAGTGCCGTCAATCACAGAATCAGGCTTGATCTGCAGCTGCCGGCCCTAATCGGGCCCTACATTGGACCGCCACAGACGGTTCCCCGACCACCCCTTGACCAGCAACCCGGAGAGGTGTAGGAGTATACCTGGCCATGGGCAGTCCGGCCCGGGTGGCCCGACCCGGCCCGCAAAAGCTCGACCCAACCTTGCCCACGGGCCGTCCTGGGCCTAGATTTTGAGCCCGATGGCCGAGTCTGGGCGGGCACAGGCCCGTCGTATTTGCAGTTTAACGAATAGGCCCTGCCTGAGACCCGATAGGCTTTTTGCATGATGGGCCGGGCTTGAGCCTGATTTTTAGGCCCGACAACCGGCTCGGGCCAGGCTCGGGCCTAGGTTTTTCGTGTCGGGCTTCGGTAGGCCCGGCCCGGCGGATGGCCAGGTATATGTAGGAGTAGCACCTAGCCCAAGGAGATCTCGCAGATTGGAAGCAGAAAGAGGCCGACCAACCTAGAAGATGAGGAGAGGCTAGGTTTTATCGATAAATGAGCGAATGAATGACCTACAATAGCAAGATGCACACAACCACTACATCCAAAAAATACAATTGTTTTACAGAAAAAGTTAAAAAAAAGATCCGTGAAGAATATACCGGCATCCATGGTGACTGAATAGCCTAGAATGGCAGAACCTTCCACGGCCGGCCATCCGAGCACACGGGCACCGGCGTGGAAGGCTATATGTAATGTTGAACAGTGTGCTAAAACGTCGAAGGCCACTGAAAGTTTCAGTGGGGCGATTTGATGGGCAGATGCGTGTTGATTCTCGTTACGAAGTGCATCCACGTTCCGCGGTCAGGTTCGGCCCGCTCGGGGTACAAATCGCAAGTAGTGGTAGCCTCGCCTACCCATTCAGGAAGCCATGGCTTTTTCTGAATCTGAAACTAAAAATGCATCCCAGGAGCTACTCATTCAGCTTAGTTTTTTTTTTCAAATCGATCTTCAATGCAATTTTTTTTAATACAGCAGACGCAAGCGTATATACGCATATACACTCACCCCTATGAACGCACACACGCACACTCTACCCTTATGAGCACCTCCGAGAGACTGAGCCGGCATATCATCTGAGATTTTACTAAGTCATCATAGGTGCCTCGTAGTTGAAGGGAACGTCTCCACCCACTAAAAACGCATTGCTGGAAATCCTGAAATAAATACAGGATAACTGCGAGCACCAGCACTTGAGCCCCTAGTGAGTTGGGGATACCACAGTCGACCTAACCATCCAACTACAAGTTGGTTCACATTTTCAATGCACTTTCATTCCTTATTAGACAACTTGCGATGATAAATTGGTATACCCAAATATGTAAATGGTAAGGATCCCAATTCACACCCAAACAATTGTCTGTAGGAATCTTGTTCTTCTTTGGCTCTCCCAAAACAAAACAATTCACTTTTGTTAAAATTGATCTTCAATCCTGACAATTGCTCGAAGAGGCAGATGACTTGCTTCATATTTCTAGCCTTCGCCATATCATGTTCCATGAAAATTATTATGTCGCGTATTGTGATACGGATACACCACCATCCACTTGGTGAGGTACTAGCCCACCTACTTGACCGTCCTCTTTGGCCCGATCAATGAGAATTCCCAGCATATCTGCCACTATGTTGAACAAAATAGCGGACATCGGATCCCCTTGTCTTAGGCCCCTTTGCGTCTAAAAATAATGACCCGTGTCATCATTTACCTTTATGCCAACGCTACCTTTTTAAACAAAGGATTCAATTTTTTCAGGAATCATCAAAACCCTTCATACGTAAGGCCTGTTGGAGGAACAACCATTAACCTTATCATACGCCTTCTCGAAATCCACTTTCAAAATCACCTTATCTAGTTTCTTCGAGTGAATTTCATGTGATGTTTCATCTTTCATGTAGAACAACCACACCTTTTAATATGTGCCTGCCCGGCATGAAAACGGACTAAGTTGGTTGCACTACACTATGTGCAATTTGCGTAAGCCGGTTTGTACCAACTTGAGGTGAGGCTAACTTTTTTCGACAAACAACATTTTCATCCGGCCATTATATCGAGGTGATGCAACTGCACTGCGTGAATGACTGACGTCACATAGCAAGATGCACACAACCACTACGTCCAAAAATAAAGTTGTTTTACAATATTTAAAAAAAAAGAAAGACCCGCGAAGAATACCGCCATCCATGGTGAATGAATAGCCTAGAACACCGTGCTAAAATGTCGAAGGCCACAGAAAGTGAGGCGATTTGATGGGCATATGGATGTTGATTCTCGTTACGAAGCACACCCACGTTCCGCGGTCAGGCGCGCTCGGGTACAAAGTACAAACCGCTCGCCTACCCATTCAGGAAGCCATGGCTTTTCTGAATCTGAAACTAACAATGGTTCCCAGGAGGTACTCATCTGAACGGTTGGTCTGACCTGACCTGACCATAGGTGCCAAGGTTAGGTATTTAGCCAATATGGTTGGACTCATGGTATGAACATAGATGCAAAGCGCCAAGGACTAAACACATCAGCTTTTCAGGAATCAGTTCATTTCCTCCTTGGACAAGAACGTTAATAGTAATCTGAGGAACGTTACTAAGAGTAGTAAATAGTAATCATCTGTATCCTCATACGTGATTGCTGCAGAGTGCAGACAAAGAAGAAGAATTGATTTGCAGAGGTTATGATTATGTGTACTAGATTAATCAGTCAGGGATCTATGACGGATTGACTGTGCGTTTTCTGCCAAACATGGCAGTATTTCTTGTTGTGGTATAAACGATAGTGCCACTGATTTCAACAGTAGCTGTCTTTTCAGCCTGCCAGGGAATGTAATCACTCGTTCTCAACGCGTATGCATACCTCAAAGTGTATAATCTTTACTCGGCTGCTTGTCCCGCCTCCTAAACTAAGTATTCCTGCTGCTGCAACTGCAACAAACAAAATTTACTTTGCAGAGTACGTGTCAGGTCGAAACATTCAGTGAGCTGCAGCAGAATGGACCTGCCTGGCAAGGCTGGCCAGGACTCCGGGGCCTTAGGATCAATTTCCCGGCCGATCTGCAGCGAGTGGTTGTTTTCGTGCTTGATTTCCTGTGAAAGCACAGTTTTGGATTTTTCTTTGTGAAAACGTACACCACAGTCCACAAGTAACTGACACTAGAGGCCTGCTTCCTGCATGTCTGCATCCGTCACATTAAGCCGGCAAATCCCAGCCTCGATCCGAAACCTCGAAACTTCCACGAGTTCAGACAGGTGCATGTAACCGGAGCAGAGAATGGTTGGTACCACGTCGGCGTCTCGCATTGCTCAATTCATGCAGTCGCTGAGGATCCCAGGCAACAGATGAAGACGATGAGTATCCAGACGCCTGAATCGGCGATGTCTGAACTCTGAAGCCTCAAGGCAGTTGCTCGCACACGATCCCCCACCGATGCGGTGCGCACCCGACACGGCGAAAGGGGAGCCCAAGATCGGCGAGGGGTCACTCCGGACTGCAAAATATGGTTGACTAATATCGGACATCAGCACAGGATTTTTTCAGCAGTGGCAGGTCGGTTCTGACGGCGACGATCGATCAAAGTGCAGCGCGGCGCCTCCCATTCGGCAGCGGTGACGGCAGTGCGGAGAGAGTGGTTAAGATAACCCCTTATTGTAATGGCATCTTAGCAAATCTGCAACTACTCATCATTTGAATTTGATAGCTTGGGTTTCGGCATGAGCAACCCTGCATTTGAAAAATATCCAGTTGATCGGGCTCCATCGTTGATCTGGAAATGGCGGCAACTGCTGACAGGGACAATGCCCCTCCGGCCAATGATAAACTTCCGGCACGGCTGTCCTGGTTGGCGTTGGCTCATCACGCCTGCACTGCGTGTCTTCTAGGGCAGTAGAATATGCCAATGTCAACCTAAACACAAGCTCGCAAGCGTGAGCCATGGGGACGGACGTAGGAGACCCCCCCTCCCATGAAATATCCATCCATCATCACCTACAAAATAGAATTTCTTTCTCCGGAGCAACCCTGGCTTAAAAGAATCGGTTCGTCGCCGTACATCGGCGTCACGACGCCGACGTCGGCGCCTTTATCCCGGCATATTATAGGCACCTGCGAATTTACAACTGCAATCATTTCTTCTATCGGCCGATTGAAATATCGTTTGCGTACTTTTCGCCCCCGGGCATGGTCCTAACACGTTTATGCATGCCCTTAAGCAGAAGAGAACAAGCCCGGGATTTGGTTTATTTCGTCCAATGCCCATGCGACAACGTGTTCGAGCAGATTTAAAAACAAGAAAACTACTGGAAAAACACGGAGGGCGGGAGATTGATCGGAGCTAAGCAGCAGCACAAGCCCAGTGCCTATCCGACACCCAGGCCTAATTAAAAGGTGAGTGTGGACTGCTAGTATCTGCCACCTCGCGCCCGGTCCAGCCCTATAAATACCCCGCTCTCATCTCCCCAAAGAGCAAGCGAGCTAAGCTAGTTCATGTAAGCTTCCTCCTCTCCACCTACAAAGCAGGAGCTCAGTCTCAGGTGCTGTGATAGCTCTGCTAGTTGGTCGACTTTGGAAATGGCCACCAACTCGAGGTCGAACTCCAGGGCGACCTTCTCCAGCGAGATCCACGACATCGGCACGGTGCAGAACTCCGCCACGCCCAGCATGGTGTACTACACCGAGCGGTCCATCGCCGACTACTTCCCTCCCCACCTCCTCAAGAAGGTGAGCCAGACCGAACGATTCGATCGATCATAGAACTGCGCCGGCCGCGTGACCGACCACTGGATTCAGAGCATGAATGAATGACGCGAACTGTTGTGTCGATCTGCAGGTGGTGTCGGAGGTGGTGTCCACGTTCCTGCTGGTGTTCGTGACGTGCGGGGCGGCGGCGATCAGCGCCCACGACGTCACGCGCATATCGCAGCTCGGCCAGTCGGTCGCCGGCGGGCTCATCGTCGTCGTCATGATCTACGCCGTCGGCCACATCTCCGGCGCGCACATGAACCCCGCCGTCACCCTCGCCTTCGCCATATTCCGCCATTTCCCCTGGATTCAGGTACTACATACGTTACGCAACAGGACACAACTCTGGGCAGTCGAGCAGTGACGCTGCATATGCACTAGCTGCTAAACGCCTAGATCATTCAGCCACAAAAGCCATCCCACTACTAGTAATCACGTTAATCTTCTCGCTTTCTCTTAGTCTGTTATTTCCAACGAAGAGATCTTGGCAAACACCCCACTCATCGACCGAGATACTATCTCGACCGGATGACACAAGTCGCACAAGAAAACCCATGGATTGCTTTGTCACGGCTACGTACAATGCTCAGGACCGCCTCCGGTTAAAGAAATGTTCATCGCCTTATTAGATTACCACAGTTGCTTCAGTATTTGAAAGACCGTTTTCAGGCTAGCTAGAAAATGGGATGATCACATGCTGATTTGTTTAGTCATGGCTAAAAACTCAGTTAACTCACACGTACTTTTCAGGGTGTTGTCATGGACGTGATATATACTGCCAAATTCAATCGCTTCTTTAAGCGTAGTCGGCGAATTATTGAGTCGACATAGCGTCTAGCTTGTGGACTTAGCTATAAGCTATAAGCAGAGTCAAAAGCAACGGGGTTAGGGTATATGCTCGCGTAACTTGTTGTCCCAACCAACCAATCGGGTAGTACCTTTCATGATGGTATTTATACACCAAAACGATGCCCAGAAGCCCAGTACAATGAGTAGCCACTTGGAGTAGCTTAGCTGCTTCGCCTCGCACGTCCCTTTCCCTGTCGATTTGTCTAGTTGGAGTTTGTTGGAAGAAATAACTTTGCATGTAGCACAAAAACAGCACTATTAGGCAGGCTATATGTGTGAGGTGTGATCGGTCGAGGCACCAACCTAAAGCTCGGTCGCATCAGATATATGAAAAGAAAGCCTTTTCTAGTCGGAAAATATGAATGAAAAGCTTTCTTTTTCTTACCGCGATGGTTCAGTTAGTGGTGGCAAAGCGTATGCATCGATCACAGGAGATACACGGCCGGGGGCACTCGCCAGCACTAACGCCGGTACTGTGCCACACCAACCGACCGGTTTAACACTGACACCGCTTTTAGTCGGCATTTTCACCGTGCGAAATCGCCTTCCGGCTCGACCTAGAAGACGACCTTTACATGTGTCGTGGCCGCAGGAGCTCTCCTGCTGCCTGCGTACGTACCGGCTGCCTAGTGCGTGGGGCACTGAGGCAGGCCATGTCTGTGTGGGGCTAGCTCGCAGGTTCGTCGAGGGCACGCGCGCGTGGCGTGGGTGCTGTGAGATTTGGGGCATGTGCCATATATTCGAGGCCCGGATCTGCCGGAGATCGCATGCAGCGCGGCCTTTCGATCGGCACCCTATTCCGCCGGCCAGCCGCCCAGTTACCATGCTAGCTGCACATATTCACGAACCGATTCGATGTGCATCTGTTCTGATGGATGATTGTGCTTGTGCTTGTGCAGGTCCCGTTCTACTGGGCGGCGCAGTTCACGGGCGCGATCTGCGCGTCCTTCGTGCTCAAGGCCGTGCTCCACCCCATCACCGTGATCGGCACCACCGAGCCGGTCGGGCCGCACTGGCACGCGCTGGTCATCGAGGTCGTCGTCACCTTCAACATGATGTTCGTCACCCTCGCCGTCGCCACGGACACCAGAGCGGTAAGTCGTCCGGCCGCCGTCTTGGATGCTGATTGCCATTTGTCGACCTCTGTAAAATCATTGATTCTGACATTGTTTTTTCCCGTGTTGTTCATGCAGGTGGGTGAGTTGGCTGGGTTGGCTGTCGGTTCCTCCGTTTGCATTACCTCCATCTTCGCAGGGTAAATATATACACTACGCTTAGAGATTAATCAATTAACACCTCCCCTTGCCGGCTAGTAGTAGTTAAGAAATCACTACTTGGACTACGCAGTATCTAATTCATTCTCACTCACGCCCAAAACGAGAAATTCCTTAATTAGGCCCAGTTAATCACCACTTGGCTCTTGGCAGCCAAGGGAAGGGCCAAACAGGAGTCGCTGATAACATTCTTAATCTTGGTAACCTTGACCGTATCCTCCATGGCCTGAGCTAGCATGGAGCGATGGGGCACGCACGCTAAGTACAATGACATGATTGATAGTGGCCGCGTCAGACGATGAATATGTTAGTCTAGTAGTATTATGCACTGATATAATAAACGGGATTAGTGATGGAATAAAACTGAGACGCGACGGCGACCGATCGAGTGCAGGGCGGTGTCAGGTGGATCGATGAACCCGGCGAGGACGCTGGGCCCGGCGCTGGCCAGCAACCGCTACCCCGGCCTCTGGCTCTACTTCCTCGGCCCCGTCCTCGGCACGCTCTCCGGGGCCTGGACCTACACCTACATCCGCTTCGAGGACGCGCCCAAGGACGGCCCCCAGAAGCTCTCCTCCTTCAAGCTCCGCCGGCTGCAGAGCCAGTCCGTCGCCGCCGACGACGACGAGCTCGACCACATCCCCGTCTGATCCTGCCGCCGCACGCCGGGCCGGACGGATCTCCCGCTCCCAGTGTGTGTCCTTGGTAGTTGTTGTTATGTGTGTGCGTGCGTGTGTCACTTGTAACTCAGTGGTTGGTCGATGCATGCAGGGGAGTACGCGCGTGCGCGCATGTGTATGTTTGTCCGCCCGCGCATGTCGCAGTAGATTTGCTCCCTCGCTCTGTTCATGTGTGCAGGCAACTGAGCTTGGGGGCCTGGTTTGGGGGCGCATCAGTCCGCACTCTGCAGCAGTCGCACGCGTGCCAAAGTGTATCTCTCCTGCAATTGCAGTACATAAAACATCCGTGGCTTTGGTTCTCAAAAGAACATGTGTTGGCTTTTCGCACCTCCCTCCCGTTTGAGCAGTCTTTGGAGGGGCTCTACCTTTAATTTCGAGTTTGAACCATGAAGTATGATTGTGATTCATCTTCACACTACTATATTTGTTAATCCTTAAAAATAACCTTTCATTAGGGAGGCGGAGAAAAAAAACTTCAAAGTAATCAAAACATCGATCGAACCATCTTTTGCCATCACAAAGACAGCGTGAAAGGTTCTTTAATAGCAAGGCCTCTAGCAAGAGAACGGCGATCAAGCGCCATCATCGTCGGATCCAACCACCGAAGGTCAAATCCCGGGTTTTCACCCAAAAGATAAGGACTGAGCAAATCCGAGTAATGCCTTCCATAAGATACCGACGCAAGAACACTGCCATTGCCAGGTATAACCAATTAATTTAGGCCTTGGGTTTTCACCCCGGTGCTCGAGACCGGGTACTCAAGAAACACCACCAAAATTGAAGTCATCATGTGTTGTCGCCACCACTTTCCGCGATCCCATCAAGTACATGGTAGGCACGGTTTTGATGTGAGATGCGAAGCAAGTGAAGACCATGCCCGCATAAGCAGCCAGTCAAGCTACAACAACTGCCGGATGCCACCTATTTGGGACACTTCGCAGTCCTGCACATCTTCTCGAGTGTTGCATAATCGGTTGACAAACCATATTTGCCGTTGCTTCCGGATCTGAAGGTCCAAGACCCTCTATCCTGTTGCGACAAACAAACAGCAACACAGGACCACGGCGCCATCCACGTGTCCGAGCGGAGGACCGCTTTGTTGGGATGTAGAAGGTCGCCGCTGCCACCTACGTAGATGGAATTGCTGCCACCAACAACTCACCTTCGATGATCGTCGGCCCGGACGGAAGCACCGCCGTCACCGCCTAGCAAAAGTTCAGCCGGAGCAAGAAGTCAATGCACAAATAGTCATACAATCACCTTCTCCTCTCAGAATCCGTTGTGTGATTCACCCAACCGTAATAGGCGCAACACTTAAATGCATCCACATGTACAGGGAGCAACGACGGGTGCTTTGGTAGATCCGATCACATGACTTAGGTGTGGAAGGTGGTGGCGGCTAGGGTGAAACCACATCTTAGCCCTGAAGTAAGTTTTGATGCTAATGACAAGCGATTAGGGGATAATAGTATTCATGAGTATATGGACAGGTTTTTAGCCCTTATTATTTAAATCAAAGGTGGTTGGAGAACACCCACATAAAAAGGGATAAAACAAGATGACATAATTGGATCAAAGCATTATATTTTCCTATCTTTGTCTCATATGAGGGTCGTGATATGAAAAGGATATGCATGAGGAACACGAGCGGGATTCATGTGACATATGAACCCAAGAAACTTACAAATACCTTGTGCCAAAGCCTTGAAGAGAAGACCCTTTAATTTGGTCTTTACCTTCAGCTCTGCCTCAAGGTCTTTGGACTTCCGACGACAAAGGGGAAGGAAACACTATTGCTAAACCCGAAGTATTTCGTCAATGGATCTCGAATCTCCAAGTTGGTCTAGGACCTTTGGGTTAGGCAGAATGTGAAGGAAAACAAAACAGATAGGGCCCATGTATATGATGTCCCCTTCTTCCCCAAGGGCATGGTCGACCAAATCTCACCCACCAGCATTCTTGACCGCCTCAATCTCTTGTTTCAACCTCTATAGCAAATCGAACTTTGATTTGTTGGAGGGAAAAGAAAATAGGAAACTTAGATTCGGGATTCCACCAGGTCAATCTTAAATCTCCCTTGATTTCTTCGTGATGCTTGTTACTATTGGGTTGGCAATGAACCCTAAACGTTTGGTGTCTCTCGGTATCTTCCAAGCATATGGATTTGCTTTAGGAAGTCCATGAAGGTCGGAAGCCACCTCAGGACCTACCACTTAGTCGTTGAGCTCATGCTTTGTTAGCCAAAGCTCAAGGAGAATGCTAACCGAGAAGGAGGAGAGATATTTGTTGTCGTTGGGAAGTTTTGTGCCTCCATGTCTCCCCAATTGGTACAATAATCCCCACGAGGACTTGAACTTCAGGATTATTTCCTTCTGAAGCTCTCTCTACTTTTTAAGTTGTTATCTACCTTGGTTATCTTGCTTAATTGTTGCTTCTTACTATGTAGGATGTTTCATCTAGTTGCATTTAAATAAATTATACTTCAATGATCCCAAAAATCAACCAAGAAATTTATATTAGTCGCCCGTCTACCACCTCCAGTTGACATCCTTGAATCTTGAAAGGGTTTATCAAAACCGAACAATCCCTTTTAATCCGTCCAGATCCTCCACTTATATATACATCTTTAGTGGTAGAGCCCAAAATAGACTCTATGTCTGATATCCACCTGAATCCAATCTGAGTGGGTTCCGACCCCTTACTACTACATGTACATGCTCCATTGGAAAGCTCATCACTAATCTCTTGTCTATGGTAGTTGCCCCTCCATTGATGGGTCCATGGCCTTTCACGGGTATGTGATTAACACTTATGGACTAGAGATTTTGTCTCATAACTACTTTAGTATGCTATCACTAACTGGCCTGAAATCTTAGCCTGTAAGGGGTGAGTTTGTAGGGATTTTTAAAATATGACAATTCACCGATTAGATATTACACACATCATACATCATTACGCATTTCACACACACACACACACACACACACACACATATATATATATTACATTTTCACGCATAGATCACAATTATAGTTCAAGTGCATCCTCTCAGTAAACTATTACAATCCCATCTTATCGCATTCTTGTCCCATCAACGGGTCAGCTATGCCGACATCTCTAGAGTACATAAGTGCAATGGTGCTGGAAATCTTAAGCTTCTACAGAATAGGAGGGTACCCAACATGCTTGACAAGTCAAGCATTAACATGCCAGTTTCTTAGTGACACTGCCACATATTCATCCCAATCTATCTAAAAATACATCAAGCAAACGTTAGAGAAGAATTTGGAACGAAACAGTAAACCAAACATTGCAACACCAATGGTTACACAAAGAATCTTGGGAGACAATTACAATGTATAGAACAATATAAGATATAATATTGGTATGTATAGGTAGAATCCAAAAATGAAGAAACAAATCAAATAGACAACATAGAACCACTAAATCACGTGCCACTTATGATTGAATCCCCAACGACCATCCTAACTATATATTGTATATTATAACAGTAATATAAACCAAAAGTTGCTTTAACTTATCTGGTCCTATACAATCTAATGCGCTATGCATTCCGACTTGTGGGGTTTAGTTTTTTCAGTTTCGCATCACCTCTGCCCTTGATCATGACAATTGCTGGATGTAGAATGTTTGTGTAATGTATGTGTTCATCCGTACACTAGCACAAAGGACAAGACCATATCAGAACATACAATTTATACCAGTCGTACTAGATCACCAATGCCATAAGGACACATGAAACTAGATAAACAACGGAACAAGTTACAAAATATACACCAAATCATGGGGTAATAACTAGTTGGATTGAAATCACACCTTAATTTGGGATTGGAGAGGTTTAAGGATGGTGAAATCACTCGATAAAGAAATAATTTGATGATGGATATAACAATGTGGGTGATGGTGGCGCCCTGGCGGCGTCCCGATGCCACCAGAAGTGAGGGGGTCCCTCCTTCCTTGATGCCCCCTGCCAGGCAAGATGTTTCTCCTCTATCTTTTCATGGATATATGAAGGGTGGAGGCCGAGAACCTCCCCCTAGATTGGATCTTGACTTTGGGGGAGACTTTCTTTATTGGTGTTTTTGACTCTTGATACTTATTGATTCTCGAAGATTTGTAACTCCATAAAATCTAGTGGAAAAACGCGCGCGATCATAACATTTGTGCCAAGGATCCTTTCAAAGGGCACACTTTGGAAAAATTTAAAGGCCCACATAGGTACGCGGTGCGGTCTTGAGGCATGACACATTACTCTCCTGGCTTGCCCTTTTGTAGGGCATGTGATTCTTCTTGAAGGTTTTGTATGATTTTTCTTGAATGTTTGCGAGAAACTTCTTGAAATCACATAATTCACAAAGACAAGACCTTCTTGCCATGATCATGAGGTTTGTTCACAAATGCATAAATAATTCATGAAATAATGGAAAATATGCGATTGAACTTCAAAATAAATTGGTATGCTTAATATGTATGAGCAACTAGCACATATCTAGACAAATGCACTAGTGAGATTTGCTCAAATCATGACGGAGGAGATTCGGGGGCAACCACCGGTCCCGCGTGAGTGGCCATGCGTCCAAGCCTGGTCGTGTCATCATGACACTGGGCCCACTAGTCTTTGGCCATGCCCCCTTTGGGCCATGTATTCATCTATTCATCGTGTTCCTGAGGAGAATACCAGAGAGCCACAACTACCATATTATTTGTTTAGGGGGATATTAGATTGACATCTTTGCCACATTGTGATTCATTACCATCCTCCATTAACACGAAGCCTTCCTCCATCGACATGGTAATGTTTTCCCCATCCATGTTTGAGTAATTTATTGTAGGAATAGGGAATTGATGAGAATTGGATGATTGTGAACATCTTATAATGGGACATCGATTAGGTCTTTGCTCATCTATTACCTAGAATGGTGTTGATGCAACCTTGCTGTTCATAATGCTTATTACTAGGGTCTGCGTAACTTGATATCATATCTGAAATATTCAAATGCCATCTGCAAAAAGCAATAGATGGAGTGGAATTCCTCCTAAAAATGGTATACACGGTTAATTATCTGCAAAGTCTCATATCTTGTGCCCTCGACATAGCTAGTTTACTTGTCAATTGCAAAAGTTGTAATAGTTTAACATATATGTGATACTAAAGTGTTTTTCAATTTATAATAGACAATTATAGAAACTATATATGCATGTAGAGTAAGAGAAAATGTGACAAGATCCCAAAGTTTCACTAGTAGCATATGGTACATAAATCTAAACACATATATAAATGAACAAGTGCAATTTTATCTTTGATATTTCATAATTAATTGAAAATATATAATGTGCCTCAATAAATTCAAGTAATATCCATACAATACTTGGCTAATGCTCAATCTCAGATACCCAATACCATGGCTACACCATGCTCAATCTCAAATATATAATAGAACACTACATAACATTGCATTGAGCACTTTGATATATTGTTCGGGTAACCTCAGATATACTTACTTGACTTTCTCCTTAATGAGGTGCTCTAGGTAATGTGTCAGCAAACAAAAATATTATTCATTCTTTCTGTCATTGGGCTACACCCGATACACTCCATCCAATGCATACCATTTCTTATGACATCTTCTCGTTGTAACCTAACCAGGTTTAAAATAAGGAACAAGGATCCCCAAAAATATATCATAGATAAAAGATAAATGCCAATATAGGTTGATTTGTAATAATGTTCGACAACTCATTTGAAATACACAAAACTATTTTGCTACATAGTTACCACTGAAACCCGTACGTACTCTCGAAGGACTACGCGCCTTCATCATGGGAGAAATATATACATATTTTCTGAAAGGCGCCTAATGTAGATTAGATCTAAGGAGGCCTCTCATATTGGACATGCAATTCTCTTTGTTCTCCGTTTCTGCTCGTCTAGTCCACACGGCTCTTTGGACAATGTCCAAAAAGCTCAAACAAATAGGCGGTAGACATAGGGGTTTAGGATAAATCCTCGGCCAAAGGGGGGATGTCGATGACCACCTTGGGCCCACCTTTTTGGCCCTCGGTGTGCCCCACCAACTAGCCTTCCCCTTGTTGCTTTGTCCTGACATCTTGATTTTCATCCTATTGTTCTTCTATCTATTTTCACGAATTTCTGCCAAAACACATACATTGCCAAGTTTTATTCTCAGAGCCATTAGTAGGATTAGTCCTAAAGATAATTAAATATTCAGGTCACATAATAAACTTCGAGAGAAGTAAATATTATTTTTAACGAATCACACACCTAGTAAAAGAGTGATGGAGATGCGACAAGAAATGAGGAAGGAAAAGAGGTGCCCGCCACTACTAACAGTTGACCGGTGGCCAACACTGCCAACAAAACTGTCTTTTTAGAAACTTCTGCAATCATGAAAAGTGTTCTTTCTATTTAATGCTATTTCTTGCAAATTAAGCTTTAATCTGTAAAAAAGAGGGAATCTCCAAGTAACCCGGGTCTTGAGAGGTTTGAAATTTGAATCGTTTGAACTCATAAATATTTATCTTGATGAATCTACTAAAAGTGCTACAGAAATTAAATGTATTATTTTTCTCTTAATTTCGGGGTGGTCCTTAGGTGCATCTGTCTCGTTTGGTGGCGACAATATGATAATCACAAACGAACATCAAGTGAACATTGGTGGCCCGCAAAAAAAGTGACAATTGGTGGTGTTATCTATTGCTCCTATCTAGTCGAAACGGCATAAAGTACATGCTTATTCTTATACTGCTATCCGTATATAATAGATAGAAGAAGCATATAGTCTGTCTCATTTGTCTTTCATTATGACCTTTTGGCTTTTGGCTTCATTTAGCCCGTGCAACGGAGTATCAGTTGGCTACCTAATGATTTTGTAATCATCGTCCTGTCATCGTCATTGCATGATAACTAAGGATGTAGATCTAGCTGGCAAAGGAAAATCATAGCACAAGTTTTCTCAATAAAGATTCATAATTTTGGAGTAGCTTAGCAAGTTGTGGCTTAGAATTTCTAAATATGCGTTTGACGATATTGAAATGCCAAATTTCTAAACATGGTATATCACGAGGGACCGGATTCCACCGTCATTACAATAAACAACCATGAGATGCCAGAATTTGCTTCTAATAGAGTTGAACTTATGACTTGGTCACAACCCAGTTCTCTTGAATATGGCAATATCAATCTGATTTCGTTTATATTCTAGTAATCCTTTATTGGTAGCAGCCAAATGTACAAATTTTCGATACCTACATAATTTTGAAAGAGCAGTCACCAGTGACTTCAAAGGAGTAGTAAGAGCGCGCCCCAAACCATCCTCAAATACCTCAGCCGGCCCACCCGATCACTGACGGGTCACGAAATTTCGACCCAGACAGAAGCCTCAAATAGGGCTCAAACGGACGGGCTGACCGACACCCCTCATATCCAACCTAAATATGAGACAGATATGGAGGCGCCCAGGCGCGCCCGGGCACATCCGCCACGTCGGACCCGGCCCACGCTGACCCACCCGACCCCACATATATTCGTTCCCTCCGCTTAGTGGACCAAACCCTAGACACTTCACATTCCTCTCTCCTCCACTCCTTCCGCCACCCGAGCTCACCTCCGGCGATTTTTGGCCGCCTCCGCCGACTGGGGTGTCATTATGTGCGGGTTGGAGGAGGCAATGGCGGTCCGCATTGCACTCCGCCGCTCCCGGGAGGACAGTGCCCGGCCGACGGACGGATTAGTCTAGCGTGACTCCATAGCGTCAGCTCAACGAGCGCTCGAGCCCTCTGGGGCTGGTCAGATCATCGCGGTCCCGACAGCCGGAAAATCTCTCCTTCCCCTTCACTGGACATGCAGACTATGAGTCCCACCGGGAACGGGCAACCCACCGTGGGAAGGAGAGGATAAGGGCTGCCGAGGCCCATATCGTGGCGGCGGAAGCGGCTGATGCGGTGGCGCGGGCGGCCGCAGAGTAGGAAGCCATTCGCGCCCGCACTGTGAAGAAACGACATAGGAGAAGCACGTGCGCCATCGGCTGAGGGCAGAATCGGACGGTCCGTGCCATGGTTGGACGCCTGGACTGCCACCGAAGGAGGAGAAGGAGGACAACGACGACGGGGATAGCTCCGGTGACGAGCATACCCAGTTCGATCCCTACTGCGCCTTCGACCGGTACTTCCGCGAGAAGGACGGCAAGGGCGTCGGAAAGGACAAGGATAGCCGTGGATGATCTTCACCATAGCCAAACGTGCCAAATTTTGGTAGTCCGATGGCATGTTAGTAGTGATGGAGTAGTCAGACGATGTGTGTAATGCATCGACATAGTTGCATAAGTTTGTACGGATATAATTGAGATGTCCGGATCTGAATTGCATTATTTGAGGCGTGAACGATCACTGTCCGCGGACGCGTCCAAATGCGTCCTCCAACATTTATGCGGCCAGATTTGCCCGTTATGGCTGTTATGGCTGTAGATGCTCTAATAATATCCATGCAAGAAACCATTGGTGCTAACAAAATAATTAATTGAAGGATCCAGGTTGAATCTCTGTAGAAGCCGTAAGGATGGTGCAGAGCCGTGAAATGACAATGTCTGAATATACTTTTTTAGTCAAGGAGATAAAGGATAATCTAGAGAAACATGGTTCTTGTAATACTCATATTGGACGTACTTAAAATCAAGCTAGTCATTTTATGGCCAACTTTGACAGGGTACAAGTTCGTACTGCGGTATGGCTTGGATCAGGACCTGAGGAAGTCTTTGACATTATACGTTGTGATTGTAACTCCTCATTTTTGAGTAATACAAGAATTTGTCGCAATTTTTTTTTGAAGGGTCGCCAACTTTTTTTCTAGAAAGAGGAATCATCTCTTTGTACTAGCTTGACCCATGCTTTCAACAGGGACCAGGACCAAGCACCTGATTCCGGGTCGGGATTCCTCACAAAAATGGATCGATCCTATGAGCTCCACTGTTCACTTGCTACCGCCGTTAATATCAGCATGGAATCAGAGAGCAAGATGACCACATAACACACAACCTAGAAAAACATTCTTCACGCCGGTCGATCCCAAAGGATCTATTCCCATGGTCGCACCCACTGGAGACAAGAACTCAACGACGGCCACTCGCCCGGAATGTGTCGTCACGTATTATTGGATCCGCAGCCGTTCTCCCTGTCATGGCCTCATGACTTCATGAGTTGCACAGCCGCACGAGTCGTTATTGGCCAATGGCCACGCATGGCAAGGTCTCGATCGAGCATCTTTTGTCGCTGGATGACATTCTTTACCGTTCCTGGTGATGTTCGTGGAGGGCCTCCGGCCATCAGCCTAGGTTGTGGCCGTCAACCGTCGTCTATGTTGGGGGACAGTGTTTATACATAACCGAGTACGCACTAACTAGCTAGAGGGCTTGGTCTCTGATGTATTTCCATATAAGAAATTCTGAAAAAACATAAATAATTTGAAAACGTAGGCATCGAACTCACGGTAAATTAGAAAATCAGTTGTAAGTACTGATAATAGTAGCAAAATTTGACCTACACCACCAAATTCAGTTCCTCATGCATGCACGGGTCGAATTTTGGACCACATTTTTGTGTCATGATACATGCATGTAATGCAAACCGTCACACAAAAATGAATTTATCTTGATTTAAAAAATGAACTTATCTTGATTTAGAAAATGAATTTATCTTGATATAGCTTTTGACCTTAAAACAATGTGCACGAGTGCATCCAATTCTCTCACATATGGTCATATCAAGGAGAAAAGAGCATCTTATTTTGATTGTTCAGAGGGCGACTGTGGAGTCACTAAATGAAGCCACATTCCTTTCTTTTGGAGATGCTGACCAGCCGCAAGGTTGATATGACACTTAGATTCTCCGTGTTTAAACTGTTGTATAATATGTGGTTTTCATGCAATGCATATTTTATGGCTCTGAATTTTAAAACCAGGCAAAGCAAACTCTCAACTTTCAAAACCACATGAATCAATAGTAAAACAGTTATCAGTGATGTGGATGCTCCCTTCTATGCTCATTGAACAAGCATGACCCACTATCCCGGAGCAAATCTCACCTCCCTCTTATCCGGAACAAACATTTTCTCTCGCTTGCACTTTTCTTGTTTGCCTCCATATCCTTATTGCTTTGCCCACACATAGTCATTGATGTTTGGCTTATCATTTCTATCACAACCACTCAGTCCCATCACAACAGTCGCCGCGTAAACGGAACAACCAAAAGTACTCTAATGCGTGTGGCTGAGTGGGCTCATTCACAATGCCTCCTCGGCCCGTCTGTATCTATGGTGATCAGAAGTGCCCATCCTCCTTCGCATCGCCACCAAGCCCCTGTGTTACCATAGCCACCTAATGCGACCAACTTTCTTTGTGACGTAGGCTAGTAGGGGTACCGCGGTTTTATCCCCTCCCCTCCCCCCAAATTATGGGGTCACAATGGATTTCTTTTCTTGTAGAGTTGTAACTTCACTTCTTAGCTAGTTGAATGCTAGTAGTCGTGCAGTTGGAAGTTATTTTATTTGAAAATAGGAAGTCTGATCATCCTAGTTGGAAGAGTTTTGTTGTGGTGGAAGGTTGTGCGTAAGGAATGTTAAAGGTTGTGATTTTTGGAAATTGTAAGTTGCGCTTAAGCAAGTTGAAAGTTGTATTATTTTTCCTTTTTCTCTTTGGCGATAAGGTTGGACATTCCGAACGACCAAATGTTGCATAAATAATGATTGGGTGGACCATGGAGTTATGGCTTCTCTGTTGGATACCCCAGCTCCATGGGGTTTTATGTGTATGCATGATTATGTAAATGGCCAACTATAATTCCAATGGCCTCCAATTCTCTAGGTTGAAAACCCTTCATCTTGTTTCGGGCAAGGATGGCCAGATGGCGTTGTACCCTTTCGTGGAGGCGCCTCTGTGATCCACTAGGGTGATAGTTGAGATGTTGTGTAATTGGTGGTTGCTCGTGCGAGCTTCAATATTGTCAAGTTTTGGTTGGGCTTTGTGGCGAATCTGGTAGTTTTGGATATCAATATTCTTCTCCCCTCGAGGCCGTGCAATACAACATATTATCGTCTTTTGTAGAATCGTTTAGTATGTCTAAAGGGGGAATAAACAACAAGAAAAGGCTAGAGGGCAGGTTCTTGATTTTTATATTATTGCCAATTTTAAAATTTTCAAGTAGTTGCCTGAGACTCCCTACGCATGCAGCTCTACAAGGAGTAAGAAGGAAATAAACAACTTGCATAGGTAAGAGGCAAGGTTAGGAGGATGAAAACATGAGGTTGCTTGATGAAGATTTTTCCTGTGGTTTGGATAGTTGACGCTATCACGCTCCACGTTTATGGAGGCTTCGAATGGCAGAGATTTTGGTTGCAAGGTCCATAGAGGAAAACACCCACAAAGAGTCTATGACGGAGCAACCAACTTATTCCGACCACGAAGGTCTAGCCTCACTCGAGGTAGATCTTCAAAAAGTAGGCGATCTCCTTGTCTTTACAAACCTCTTGGTTCTTTCACACCTTTGAAAACTCTCAAGCACGCCTGGCCGATCTAGGACGTGCCCACTATCCAAAAGTAGCGAGATAAAGTAACTCTTTGATGAATCCTTTCCTCTTGTGCTTCAAAAGAAAGTATCTTCGAGACTCAAATCTCTCTCAAGATATAGATCTTTGGATTGGACAGAAAGTATTGTAAGGCAAGGAGGAACATTAAACAGGTGGCTTGAAAGTTTGTGTAGAAATCCCTTTTAACTCACCCCAAGAAGTGTTAGTTCTCTCTCGGAAAATGTGATTTGAATGTACTTTGAGCGAACTGGTGGGATAGGTGTGGATATATATAGGATGGAAACAAAATTGCAAGTGCATGTATTTTTGCACGGCTCAGAGGCTCAGAATGATCAGCTCGAAATCGCCAAACTAAATAAAGGAGGCAAGGTTTGAATGGCTCAAAGGGGTGAACAAATGTTATCCAAGGCTTCGAATAGCCTTTCACTCAATTGCGCACTCTACTAGACTTTTTTCGGAAATTTTGACATGGAAACATTTGGAAGCTCTATACATAGGAGTGCACATGTGTTTGGGTAGCTTAGAAGGGAAATGCCCTGGAGGCTCTGTCCGACTTAGTGTTTTTCAATGAATATCTCTTAGCAGGTTGATCCTAGAGTCCTAATAAATGTGGTTTGGAGGATCCGTATAGAAATGCAGAGAGATGGTTGCAAAATGTTAAGCTTTTGAGAGGTGTTGGAGTTTGATCTATAAGCATATTTGAGAAAGAAACTTAGGTTAGTAAGCTCGATACCCTTTTGATAGTATCAACATACATATGGACTTAGAGTTATCTTAGATCAGTCTTGAGTCTTCTAAACACTTGCCATTGAAGAACTGGGGGTGGTCTGGTCATTTTCCCTGTTGCATATTTTGGGACATAAAATCAGAAATAGTCTTGATAAACTATTAAACTCTTGAGCTATTTTGGCATTAATAACAAAATCCACATAGGACTTCAGATTTACTTCCAGCCCCCCTCCTTTTTGGTAATTGGTGACAACATAGATTAAAGCTTCGCATAGGGTATAAAATGAGCACATGGCTGATACATCTCCAACGTATCTACTTTTCCTAATGCTTTTCCTCTTGTTTTGGACTCTAATTTGCATGATTTGAATGAAACTAACCCCGAACTAACGCTGTTTTAGCAGAACTAGCATGGTGTTGTTTTTGTAAAGAAATAAAAGTTCTCGGAATGGAACGAAACTTTCACTGGTGCAGCGAGCTCCTAAACTGTAACACCCCGGATGTAACTTTCCCAATTTGTACTCCAACTCTTGCCGTTTCCGGCGTTAAGTTATATTTATTTCCTCGGGTTCGGGTTTTTGTCTCCGTGTGTTGCTATCGTTGTCATGCATCTCATATCATGTCATCATGTGCATTGCATTTGCATACGTGTTCATCTCATGCATTCGAGCATTTTCCCCGTTGTCCGTTTTGCATTCCGGCGCTTCGTTCTCCTCCGGTGGTCATTTCTAGCCTTCTTTCGTGTGTGGTGATTAAACATTTCCGGATTGGACCGAGACTTGCCAAGCGGCCTTGGTTTACTACCGGTAGACCGCATGTCAAGTTTCGTACCATTTGGACTTCGTTTGATACTCCAACGGTTAACCGAGGGACCAAAAAGGCCTCGTGTGTGTTGCAGCCCAACACCCCTACATTTTGGCCCAAAACCCACCAAACTCTGCTCCATGTCCTAGAGCGTTCGATCACGATCGCGTGGCCGAAAACCGCACCTCATTTGGACTCTCCTAACTCCACTTATGCCTATAAATACACCCCCCTTCGTTTTCGGATCTCTCTCTCCCCGAAACCCTAGTCTAAAAAAAATAGATCCCCGCACCGACGGACATGTCCGGAGCCTAGCCGGACACGTCCGCCGCGCCACCTCAGCGAACCGCCGCTCGCCACGTGGCAGAGCCACCTCGCCGCCGCCGTCGGGCCCGAGGCCCAGTTCCGGCCCCCGACTCCGCCGCCGCGGGCCACTCCCTCCGCCGCCTCCTCGCCCGCAGGCCGCCGCCACCGCGCCCGGCTGCCGCCGCCGCCCCGCCATTGCCGCCGACCGCCGCCGCCGATGCCACACCCCGCCGCCGCCGACGCCAAGCTCCGCCACCTCGCCGGCTAGGTGCGCTGCCACCGCCCGGTGCCGAGGACCGCGCCCCGGCGCCCCCCTCGCCTCACCGGCCTCGGATCCGGCTGCCCCCTCCAACGCCGGCCACCGCGGCCATCGTTTCCGGCCACCTCGACCTCGGGTGCTACAGTGTTCTCCGGCGACCTCGTAATCCATGCGGATCTCAGATCTGAAAATAAACCCTAGGGTTGACTTTTTCCTCTCTCCTCCTAATTTTTATGCCTACTTTGACCTGCCGTATCTCCGCATCCGTAGCTCCGTTTTGGACATATAGTATATCAAAATGTTCGCCTCGACGAGTACATCATTTCATTCCATTGCATCATTTTCATTTGAGTTCATCTTGATGCCCAAAATGCTGTTAGAAGGAGGCTTCGTGAGTTAATTGTCAGATCTGCTACTTCATGTTCATCTTAGACTTTTGTCATTTTTGCCATGATTATTGTGTGCATGCTATGCCTGTGAGTCCTTCATATGTTTTGTTAAGGATTTTGTCTTCTTTCCAGAGGTGCAACCCATGCATTTTTAGGATGTGTGTGGTGACTTGTGCAAGCTTGCAAAGTGAGGCACCCGGTAAATCTGTTTTCAGAGGACTTAGTTTTCACTAAGTCTGGGATTATTTAGTTCATGATGCCATATGTTCAGCTTGTTTCCTAGTGATCCGTGCCTCTTTTGAGGATGATCAGTAAGGAGTTTTTGTTAATCATGTTATGCTCTATCCATCCATGTCTTTTTTGCAATTATGGAGCACCCTAGCTTGAGTCAATCGAGCTCTACTTTTGCTTCGTGTGAATCTGGGCAGATCGTCAACTCGTTTGCGATTTTGCCGATGCTATTGTAGTTGATCCGTGCATGCTATGCCATTGTTCTTGCCATGTCTAGATGCTTGCCTTGCCATGACTTGCACCGTAGTGAGTGCATCGAGCTCGTTTACATGCCTTCGTGAGTTATATTTCAGCATGTCTCAGTTTTCACTAAGTCTGAAAACTGATTATGTTTTTGCTATGTTCGTGTGCCCGTTAGTATATTTTGTGATCCCTTTTGACCCCAGGTCACTTAGGGACTTTTGTTAAGCTTGTTGAGTAGCTCCATGCCATGTTCTTACTTGTCTTAATAAGGTCATGTATCATGTTGTTTTGCTGCTCCGAAGAGGGCTTCGTGATCTGAAATTTCAGACAAGTGTTAATTTCACTAAGTCTGGAATCTGTTTTGCATTTGCGTTTTTTCCATGCTTGTTTGAACCTCATAATGGATGAATTAGCCGTGGCTCAGTGCTAGTATTTTGTTAAGCATCTTGTGTTCATCCCTGCCATGTATTTTTTTGTCATGTTTGGTGGCTGTAGCATGTTCATCTCATTGCATTTAGATGCCTACTTGCTGTAAATCGCAGACCGGTGTCATTTTTGAAATGCTTGCCATTTCCAAACCGTAACTCTGATTCCGGCATTCTTTATATCGTTTTCAAGCGATTTCATCTCATATTTTCAGTGGAACCCTTGGAATTCCAAGTTGAGGCCAGGTTCATGCATTTCCTGTCATATCTTGCATTTTGCATCCCGCATCGCATCCCGCATAACATATCATCATTTCATCATATTGCTTGGTCTTGCACGTGGTTGATTGTATCCTTGTTGCTTGTTTGTCTTGTTTGGGTAGAGCCGGGAGACGAGTTCGCTACCGAGGAGCCCGTTGAGTTTGCTTGTGAGGATCTAGTCAACTCTGACAACTGTGCAGGCAAGATGATCATACCCTCGAAATCACTACTATCTTTGCTATCCTAGTTTGCTCGCTCTTGCTATGCCAATGCTACGATGCCTACCTTTTGCTTGTCAGCCTCCCAATTGCCATGTTGAAACTCTAACCCACCATGTCCTAGCAAACCGTTGATTGGCTATGTTACCGCTTTGCTCAGCCCCTCTTATAGCGTTGCTAGTTGCAGGTGAAGATTGGAGGCCGTTCCTTGTTGGAACATCATTTTATTTACTTGTTGGGATATCATTATATTGCCATGTTATCTTGATGCATCTATATACTTGGTAAAGGGTGGAAGGCTCGGCCTCTCGCCTAGTGTTTTGTTCCACTCTTGCCGCCCTAGTTTCCGTCATATCGGTGTTATGTTCCCGGATTTTGCGTTCCTTACGCGGTTGGGTTATAATGGGAACCCCTTGATATTTCGCCTTGATTAAAGCTTTTCCAGCAATGCCCAACCTTGGTTTTACCATTCGCCACCTAGCCTCTTTTTCCCTTGGGTTACCGGAGCCCAAGGGTCATCTTATTTTAAACCCCCCCGGGCCAGTGCTCCCTCTGAGTGTTGGTCTGAATTGGGCAGCCTGCGGGGCCACCTCGGGGAAACTTGAGGGTTGGTTTTACTCGTAGCTTGACCTATCTGAGTGTGCCCTGAGAAAGAGATGTGTGCAGCTCCTGTCGGGATTTGTCGGCACATTCGGGCGGTGTTGCTGGTCTTGTTTTAACCCATCGAATTGTCTTGTTGTACCGGGTTGCCGAGTGTGATCGGTGTGTCTCGGGTGGAGGTCTATTCCTTCGTTGACCGTGAGAGCTTGTCATGGGCTAAGTTGGGACTCCCCTGCAGGGATTGAACTTTCGAAAGCCGTGCCCGCGGTTATGGGCAGATGGGAATTTGTTAATGTCCGGTTGTAGATAACTTGAACCTTAATTAATTAAAATGGATCAACTGAGTGTGTTACCGTGATGGCCTCTTCTCGGCGGAGTCCGGGAAGTGGACACGGTGTTGGAGTAATGTTTGCGCAGGTTGCTCTCTAGCTTCTCGCTCGCGCTTTGCCTCCTCTTCTCGCTCTCTTTTGCGGATAAGGTAGCCACCATATATGCTAGTCGCTTGCTGCAGCTCCTCATATTTTTGCCTTACCCTTCCTATAAGCTTAAATAGTCTTGATCGCGAGGGTGCGAGATTGCTGAGTCCCTGTGGCTCACAGATACTACAAGTCCAGATGCAGGTCCAGGTGATTCCTCTCCAGTTGACGAGTACGAGCTCAAGTGGGAGTTCGACGAGGACTCTTAGCGATACTACGTGTCTTTTCCTGATGATCAGTAGTGGTGCCTAGTTGGGGTTCGATTCAGGGCCTTGTCGCATGTTGGGTTTTCTTCCATTTTGGCGCCGTAGTCGGGCCATGAGTGTTTGTATGATGGATGTTATTTATGTGCTCTGATGTGACGTGGCGAGTGTAAGCCAACTATGTATCTCCCCTTTTTATCATATATTACATGGGATGTTGTAATGATTGCCTAACTTGCGACATTGCTTTCAATGCGGTTATGTCTCTAAGTCGTGCCTCGACACGTGGGAGCTATAGCCGCATCGAGGGCGTTACAAGTTGGTAATCAGAGCCTTCCCCGACCTTAGGAGCCCCATTGCTTGATCATTTTTAGCAGCCGAGTTGTGTCTAGAAAAATGTTTTGAGTCACTTAGGAATTATATATCGAAGAGCTTAGGAATTCTTTTTACTTCCCAGTCTCCTCATCGCTCTGGTAAGGCATCCTGACGTAGAGTTTTGACTCTTCTCTTCTCAAATTTCACTAATTTTTTTTAGGATCACGCGAGTATCTTGGAATCGTTCCGATGGCTTATGATGAGAATACTGTCTTGGTGCCTCCTGTCAGGGGTTTAGTGGAAGTGTCCCGGGGAGTTGAGCTCTGAGGTGTTGTCATCATAATTTTATCGTTGCAATTCTGGAATACTTGAGATATGTTCGCCGACATCGAAAATCTCTTTTATGCAGTTCGTTGGTGAGATAACCTCGACGCCACCCAGTACTGGGGCGGGAGTTCGGGAGTATCGCCATAACTTGTATAACGGATGCTTTTCGAAGGTTGAGGTAGATGGTTTCCGAAGTTTTCTTGGTTATGTGTTGAAGGATGGATACAGCTGGATGTAGGATTTGCTAGTTTGGGTGAGATATTATGCTTCCCCTATATCCCCAACACCTGATTGCATAACCGGAAAGGTTCGGGAGTTTCATAGGTGGGAATTCTAGTAGCTCTAGTTTTTTCTTCCACGGATATTGGTTTGAGATTGGGATTTCTTACCGATTATTCGTTCTTGATCCGTACCTTGTTGATTTATTTCTCTACCTTAATTCTACGTGGCTTCTCAATTTATGGATATGTGACCATTTGAAGAGGAATGCATTCGTTCATTTTGTTCGGATGTGAAGACTATATGTTGCAATTTTCATTCCGTTGGATTCAGCTTCAATATTTATCTGTCAATGTGCTAATGGTGGTCAACCTCTTCAGGATGGCTCCTCCAATGCGCACGACTCCGAATCCTGATCCGCCACCGCCTCCACCTCCTCCAGAGGCATGGCAAGCTGTGATGGCCGCAACCAATGCAAACACTCAGCTGATCATGCAAATTCTTCAAGAGCGCAATCAAGGCAGTCAAGGGAATCAAGGCAGCAGTCAGAGTCACTTTGCTACACTCAACCAGTTCCTTGCTAACGGGCCAAAGACTTTCAGTAATTGTGTTGAGGCAACCGATGCTGACGATTGGCTTGTGGATCTGTGTAAGCATTTCGAGTGCAGTAATGTCAGGCCTGAGGACTTTGTCAAGTTCGCTTCCTTCCAACTCAAAGATCAAGCTGCAGAATGGTTCCAGCAGTACAAGGATTCCAGAGGTGGACGTGTTATCACTTGGGATGATTTTCGTCGAGATTTCCGAGCTCATCATATTCCGCAGAGTGTGGTTGAAAGCAAGCGTGAGGAATTCCGTAATCGGAAGCAAGGCTCTTTGTCTATCTATGACTACAACAAATTGTTCCAGAAGCTTGCCCGCTTTGCCAAGCAGGACGTACCTGATGAGAAGAGCATGATATATCAGTTCAGGGGTGGTCTCAGAGAAGATATTCAGCTCGCTCTTGTTCTCTTTGAGCCCTTGAGGTACGATGAGTTCTACAACATGGCACTGAAGCAAGAGGCTGCTCAATTGAGGTGTGATGCTTCCAAGAAGCGAGTCAGAGATGTTACTCCTTCCTCTACTCAAGTGGCCAAGCAGCAGAAGTTTTGGCTTCCTCCTCCTCCGTTCCGTCAGCCGTATCAGCAGAAGAGTAAAGGCGGCAGTGGTTCTTCCCCCCCCCCCCACCCAGGCTTTCAGAACAAGACTTCGTCTCAAGCTCCAAGATGGAGTGCTCCGTATCACCGTCCGCTTTCTGAGGTCACGTGCAACAAGTGCCAACAGAAGGGTCACTATGCCAACAAGTGTCTCAACCAAAGGCGTCTTCCTCCTCCTCCTCCTGTCAGATCGGCAAGTACAGCTGTGGTCAAGCATAACCCCAAGCACGCCAAGGTCAATTTGCTAAATGCAGCTCAGGCAGAGGACTCGTCAGATGTGATCATGGGTAACCTTCCTGTTAATGATATTCCTGCAAGAGTTCTTTTTGACATGGGTGCATCGCATTGTTTCATGTCTAAGCCATTTTTTTTACCAAGCATGAGTTCGTTTCTTCTCATTTGGGTAAACAAATGGATATCGTTTTTCCTGGCAAACGTTTGAGTGCTAGTCTGGAGGTGCCAGATGTTACTATCACGTTGGGCGACTACAAGTTCCTTTCTTCCCCAATGGTTCTTGGTAACTCGGATATTGATCTTATTCTCGGGATGGATTGGCTTTCTAAGCACAAGGCACAGCTTGATTGTGCAGCCAGGCAGATTCAATTGACTCATTCGTCTGAGGATGTAATTGTCTTTGCCGCTCGGGATAATACCATCCGTCTGTTTTCTCTCAATGAGAAGGGTGAATTGGATGCCATCTCTCAAATTCCAGTCGTTTGCGAATATCAAGACGTCTTTCCAGAAGAGCTCCCAGGAATGCCTCCGCACCGGCCAGTTGAATTCGTTATTGAACTTGAGCCTGGCACGGAACCTGTGTGCAAACGTCCTTACAAGCTCGGACCTGAAGAGTTGAAGGAGCTGAAGAAGCAACTCGATGAGCAAGAAAGAATGGGTCTCATCCGGCCTAGTTCTTCTCCGTGGGGTTGTGGTGTTCTTTTTGTGAAGAAGAAGGATGGAACGGACCGACTTTGTGTTGATTACCGTCCAGTGAACAAGAAGACCATCAAGAACAAATACCCACTTCCCAACATCAATGAGCTGTTCGAACAACTCAAAGGTGCCCAAGTATTCTCCAAGCTTGATCTCCGTATGGGTTATCACCAGATTCGCATTCGTGAAGAAGATATTCCCAAGACAACATTCAGAACAAGCTTTGGTTCATATGAGTACACTGTCATGTCTTTTGGCCTTACCAACGCTCCTCCGACGTTCTCTCGCATGATGAACTTCATCTTCAATGCCTACACCAATGACTTCATTTTGGTCTATCTCGACGACATTCTGGTTTTCTCGAAGAACAAGGAAGATCATGCCAAGCATTTGCGTTTGGTGCTTGATAAGCTCAGAGAACATTAGTTCTACGCCAAGTTCTCCAAGTGTGAATTTTGGCTTGATGAGGTTCTTTATCTTGGTCATATCATCTCTGCCAAGGGCATTTCCGTGAATCCTGAGAAGGTGTCTGCAATTGTGAATTGGGAACCTCCTCAGAACGTGAAGCAACTCCGCAGTTTCCTCGGTCTCGCAAGCTATTGCCGAAGATTCGTTAAATTTTTTTCTAAGATCGCGAAACCTCTCTCAAATCTTCTTCAGAAGCACGTCAAGTACGTTTGGTCTCCGGAGTGTGATATCGCTTTCAACACTTTGAAAGAGAAGTTGATCACTGCTCCAGTTCTGACTCCACCTGATGAATCCAAACCGTACGAGGTCTTTTGTGATGCCTCTCTCCAAGGTCTTGGTGCAGTATTGATGCAAGAGAAGAAAGTTGTTGCTTATACATCTCGCCAGTTGAAGCCTAATGAGAAGAACTACCCCACTCATGATCTCGAGTTGGCGGCAGTTGTGCATGCTCTATTGACTTGGAGACATCTTCTATTGGGAAGAAAAGTGGACATTTTCACTGATCACAAGAGTCTCAAGTACATCTTCACTCAGCCTAATCTCAATCTCAGGCAAACTCGTTGGGTCGAAATGATTCAAGAGTATAATCCGAGTATTGAGTATACTCCAGGCAAGGCCAAAGTGATTGCTGACGCTTTGAGCAGAAAGGCCTACTGCAACAGTTTGATTCTTAAGCCTTATCAACCCGAGCTTTGTGAAGCTTTCCACAAACTTAATCTGCAAGTTGTTCCTCAAGGTTTCCCCGCCAACCTTCAAGTCTCTCCTACCTTGGAAGACCAGATTCGCCAAGCCCAGTTTCTTGATGCTATGGTGAAAAAGGTGAATATTGGGATTGCCAAGAGTCAGTCCAAGTACAAGTGCTACCGCCTTGATGACAAGGACACTCTCTTCTTCGAGGATTGTATTGTTGTGCCCAAAGGTGACCTCCGTAAAGTGATCATGAACGAGGCTCACAATTCTCTCCTCTCCATCCACCCTGGGAGTACGAAGATGTATCAGGACCTCAAGCAAGCTTATTGGTGGACTCGAATGAAGCGCGAGATCGCTCAATTCGTGAATGAATGTGATGTCTGCAGAAGAGTGAAGGCAGAACACCAAAGGCCAGCTGGTCTCCTCCAACCTCTTGCCACTCCAGAATGGAAGTTTGACCACATTGAAATGGACTTCGTGACTGGGTTTCCAAAGTCCAAGCGTGGCAATGATGCTATATTTGTTGTCATCGACAAACTCACCAAAGTGGCTCACTTTCTGCCTATCAAAGAGTCGATCACTGCAGCTCAATTGGCGGAGCTCTATACCTCTCGTATTGTCTCTCTGCACGGTATTCCTCAAGTGATCTCTTCAGACCGTGGCAGCATCTTTACCTCGAAGTTTTGGGATTCTTTTCAGAAGGCCATGGGCACCAACATCCGCTTCAGCACTGCTTTCCATCCTCAAACAAGCGGTCAAGTCGAGCGTGTCAACCAGATTCTTGAAGATATGCTCAGGGCTTGTGTGATCTCCTTCGGCATGAAGTGGGAGGATTGTCTTCCTTATGCTGAATTCTCCTACAATAACAGTTTTCAAGCAAGTTCGGGCAAGGCCCCTTTTGAAATTCTGTATGGCAGGAAGTGCCGTACCCCTCTCAACTGGTCTGAAACCGGTGAACGTCAGCTGCCGGGTAATGACTTAATCACAGAAGCAGAAGAAATGTGCAAAGTCATTCATGATAACCTCAAAGCAGCCCAATCCCGCCAGAAGAGCTACTATGATAGTAAGCACCGTGATTTGGCTTTCGAGATCGGAGATCATGTTTACCTCCGTGTCTCTCCTATGAAAGGTACTCGCCGCTTCGGTATCAAAGGGAAGCTTGCCCTAGATACGTGGGACCTTTCAAGATTGTCAGCAAGAGAGGCGACCTCGCCTATCAACTCGAGCTTCCTTCAAACTTTGCAAATGTTCATGATGTGTTCCATGTCTCTCAGCTTCGAAAGTGCTTCAAGACTCCTGACCGCACCGTCAACTTCGAGGACATTGAGCTCCAAGAAGATCTCTCCTATCGTGAGCACCCAGTTTCTATTCTTGAAGAGACCGAACGCAAGACTCGCAACAAGTCAATCAAATTTCTCAAAGTCAAGTGGTCACACCATTCCGACCGTGAAGCTACCTGGGAACGCGAGGATCACCTCCGTTCTGAGTACCCGGAGTTCTTTCAGTCCTAGATCTCGGGGCGGGATCTTTTCGTAGTGGTGGAGTGTTGTAACACCCCGGATGTAACTTTCTCAATTTGTACTCCAACTCTTGCCGTTTCCGGCGTTAAGTTATATTTATTTCCTCGGGTTCGGGTTTTTGTCTTCGTGTGTTGCTATCATTGTCATGCATCTCATATCATGTCATCATGTGCATTGCATTTGCATACGTGTTCATCTCATGCATTCGAGCATTTTCCCCGTTGTCCGTTTTGCATTCCGGCGCTTCGTTCTCCTCCGGTGGTCATTTCTAGCCTTCTTTCGTGTGTGGGGATTAAACATTTCCGGATTGGACCGAGACTTGCCAAGCGGCCTTGGTTTACTACTGGTAGACCGCCTGTCAAGTTTCGTACCATTTGGACTTCGTTTGATACTCCAACGGTTAACCGAGGGACCGAAAAGGCCTCGTGTGTGTTGCAGCCCAACACCCCTACATTTTGGCTCAAAACCCACCAAACTCTGCTCCATGTCCTAGAGCGTTCGATCACGATCGCGTGGCCGAAAACCACACCTCATTTGGACTCTCCTAGCTCCACTTATGCCTATAAATACACCCCCTTCGTTTTCGGATCTCTCTCTCCCCGAAACCCTAGTCTAAAAAAAACAGATCCCCGCACCGACGGACATGTCCGGAGCCTAGCCGGACACGTCCGCCGCACCCCCTCAGCGAACCGCCGCTCGCCACGTGGCAGAGCCACCTCGCCGCCGCCGTCGGGCCCGAGGCCCAGTTCCGGCCCCCGACTCCGCCGCCGCGGGCCACTCCCTCCGCCGCCTCCTCGCCCGCAGGCCGCCCCACCGCGCCCGGCTGCCGCCGCCGCCCCGCCATTGCCGCCGACCGCCACCGCCGATGCCACACCCCGCCGCCACCGACGCCAAGCTCCGCCACCTCGCCGGCTAGGTGCGCCGCCGCCGCCCGGTGCCGAGGACCGCGCCCCAGCGCCCCCCTCGCCTCACTGGCCTCGGATCCGGCCGCCCCCTCCAACGCCGGCCACCGTGGCCATCGTTTCCGGCCACCTCGACCTCGGGTGCTACAGTGTTCTCCGGCGACCTCGTAATCCGTGCGGATCTCAGATCTGAAAATAAACCCTAGGGTTGACTTTTTCCCCTCTCCTCCTAATTTTTATGCCTACTTTGACCTGCCGTATCTCCGCATCCGTAGCTCCGTTTTGGACATATAGTATATCAAAATGTTCTTCTCGACGAGTACATCATTTCATTCCATTGCATCATTTTCATTTGAGTCCATCTTGATGCCCAAAATGCTGTTAGAAGGAGGCTTCATGAGTTAATTGTCAGATCTGCTAGTTCATCTTAGACTTTTGTCATTTTTTGCCATGATTATTGTGTGCATGCTATGCCTGTGAGTCCTTCATATGTTTTGTTAAGGATTTTGTCTTCTTTCCAGAGGTGCAACCCATGCATTTTTAGGATGTGTGTGTTGACATGTGCAAGCTTGCAAAGTGAGGCAACCGGTAAGTCTGGGATTATTTAGTTCATGATGCCATATGTTCAGCTTGTTTCCTAGTGATCCGTGCCTCTTTTGAGGATGATCAGTAAAGGAGTTTTGTTAATCATGTTATGCTCTACCCATCCATGTCTTTGTTTGCATTTATGGAGCACCATAGCTTGAGTCAATCGAGCTCTACTTTTGCTTCATGGTGAATCTGGGCAGATCGTCAACTCGTTTGCGATTTTGCCGGCGTTGTTGTAGTTGATCCGTGCATGCTATGCCATTGTTCTTGCCATGTCTAGCTTGTATTTTGTGCCTTCTTTATGGATGTATGCTTGCCTTGCCATGACTTACACCGTAGTGAGTGCATCGAGCTCGTTTACATGCCTTCGTGAGTTATATTTCAGCATGTCTCAGTTTTCACTAAGTCTGAAAACTGATTATGTTTTTGCTATGTTCGTGTGCCCGTTAGTATATTTTGTGATCCCTTTTGACCCCAGGTCACTTAGGGACTTTTGTTAAGCTTGTTGAGTAGCTCCATGCCATGTTCTTACTTGTCTTAATAAGGTCATGTATCATGTTGTTTTGCTGCTCCGAAGAGGGCTTCGTGATCTGAAATTTCAGACAAGTGTTAATTTCACTAAGTCTGGAATCTGTTTTGCATTTGCGTTTTTGCCATGCTTGTTTGAACCTCATAATGGATGAATTAGCCATGGCTCAGTGCTAGTATTTTGTTAAGCATCTTGTGTTCATCCCTGCCATGTATTTTTTTGTCATGTTTGGTGGCTGTAGCATGTTCATCTCATTGCATTTAGATGCCTACTTGCTGTAAATCGCAGACCGGTGTCATTTTTGAAATGCTTGCCATTTCCAAACCGTAACTCTGATTCCGGCATTCTTTATATCGTTTTCAAGCGATTTCATCTCATATTTTCAGTGGAACCCTTGGAATTCCAAGTTGAGGCCAGGTTCATGCATTTCCTGTCATATCTTGCATTTTGCATCCCGCATCGCATCCCGCATAACATATCATCATTTCATCATATTGCTTGGTCTTGCACGTGGTTGATTGTATCCTTGTTGCTTGTTTGTCTTGTTTGGGTAGAGCCGGGAGAGGAGTTCGCTACCGAGGAGCCCGTTGAGTTTTCTTGTGAGGATCTAGTCAACTCTGACAACTGTGCAGGCAAGATGATCATACCCTCGAAATCACTACTATCTTTGCTATCCTAGTTTGCTCGCTCTTGCTATGCCCAATGCTACGATGCCTACCTTTTGCTTGTCAGCCTCCCAATTGCCATGTTGAAACTCTAACCCACCATGTCCTAGCAAACCGTTGATTGGCTATGTTACTGCTTTGCTCAGCCCCTCTTATAGCGTTGCTAGTTGCAGGTGAAGATTGGAGGCCGTTCCTTGTTGGAACATCATTTTATTTACTTGTTGGGATATCATTATATTGCCATGTTATCTTGATGCATCTATATACTTGGTAAAGGGTGGAAGGCTCGGCCTCTCGCCTAGTGTTTTGTTCCACTCTTGCCGCCCTAGTTTCCGTCATATCGGTGTTATGTTCCCGGATTTTGCGTTCCTTACGCGGTTGGGTTATAATGGGAACCCCTTGATATTTCGCCTTGATTAAAGCTTTTCCAGCAATGCCCAACCTTGGTTTTACCATTCGCCACCTAGCCTCTTTTTCCCTTGGGTTACCGGAGCCCAAGTGTCATCTTATTTTAAACCCCCCCCCCCCCGGGCCAGTGCTCCCTCTGAGTGTTGGTACGAACTGGGCAGCCTGCGGGGCCACCTCGGGGAAACTTGAGGGTTGATTTTACTCGTAGCTTGACCTATCTGAGTGTGCCTTGAGAAAGAGATATGTGCAGCTCCTATCGGGATTTGTCGGCACATTCGGGCGGTGTTGCTGGTCTTGTTTTAACCTGTCGAATTGTCTTGTTGTACCGGGTTGCCGAGTCTGATCGGTGTGTCTCGGGTGGAGGTCTATTCCTTCGTTGACCGTGAGAGCTTGTCATGGGCTAAGTTGGGACTCCCCTGCAGGGATTGAACTTTCGAAAGCCGTGCCCGCGGTTATGGGCAGATGGGAATTTGTTAATGTCCGGTTGTAGATAACTTGAACCTTAATTAATTAAAATGGATCAACTGAGTGTGTTACCGTGATGGCCTCTTCTCGGCGGAGTCCGGGAAGTGGACACGGTGTTGGAGTAATGTTTGCGCAGGTTGCTCTCTAGCTTCTCGCTCGCGCTTTGCCTCCTCTTCTCGCTCTCTTTTGCGGATAAGGTAGCCACCATATATGCTAGTCGCTTGCTGTAGCTCCTCATAATGTTGCCTTACCCTTCCTATAAGCTTAAATAGTCTTGATCACGAGGGTGCGAGATTGCTGAGTCCCTGTGGCTCACAGATACTACATCTCCAGATGCAGGTCCAGGTGATTCCGCTCCAGTTGACGAGTACGAGCTCAAGTGGGAGTTCGACGAAGACTCTCAGCGATACTACGTGTCTTTTCCTGATGATCAGTAGTGGTGCCTAGTTGGGGTTCGATTCAGGGCCTTGTCGCATGTTGGGTTTTCTTCCATTTTGGCGCCGTAGTCGGGCCATGAGTGTTTGTATGATGGATGTTATTTATGTACTCTGATGTGACGTGGCGAGTGTAAGCCAACTATGTATCTCCCCTTTTTATCATATATTACATGGGATGTTGTAATGATTGCCTAAGTTGCGACATTGCTTTCAATGCGGTTATGTCTCTAAGTCGTACCTCGACACGTGGGAGCTATAGCCGCATCGAGGGCGTTACATAAACAAACGGTTTAAAACCCCTTTCTACGACGACATTTGGAACCGTCTCCAAGTGAGTGTGGGCGATAGGGGGGGGGTCCTTCCCACACGACCCAGAAATCGTCGGGGATAGGCCCTCATGGGACCCAGGTTGGGGCCGTGTGCGATCGGGGGAGGCATGGAAACCCAATCATTTCTATAGGTATGTACATCGCACACGGTGAATCCCAGAAATCATTTCCGTAGGTAAGTACATCCCACACGATGAATCCCAGAAATCATTTCCGTAGGTATGTACATCCCACATGGTGAGTCCCAGAAATCATTTCCGTAGGTATGTTCATCCCACACGGTGAATCCCAGAAATCATTTTCATAGGTATGTACATCCCACACGATGAATCCCAGAAAATCATTTTCGTAGGTATGTACATCCCACATAGTTCTTTGTGTGGAAACATGTGTGCAAGGTGGGCTAACGCAAACAGTTCGCTGCCGGAAGCCGTGTGTGATTGTTAGTTGATCGAACACGCCTACTTTCTAGAAACCGTGCAGGTTGTTTGAGTTCATCGCCCACAGTGCTGTCTGAGTAACCGTTTGCAATAGAAAACTCCAATAAGCATGGTAATTAGCCTATTATAGATAATCCATGTACTAATCAAACTGATATTTCTTATAAAACACACCAGATATTTCATATCCGTATAAAAGCAACCAGGATTTCATAATCGAATTACATCAGATAGCTTCGGCACTCAGTTACGACATTACACAACATCACCAAGTTTCACATGCAGCATCAAAAACCTTTGGAAAGTAGCATCATACACGGCAAATAGACAGATGAATCTCATTTGGGAAACTGCAGCAGCGGAAGGCAAATATTGAGCCTTTAGTGATGTTGAATGTCCTTGCAACTTTAGGCCAGTGGCTATGGATAATTTCCCGCCCAACCTTCGTCCTATTTAGCAAGAATACCTTCCTCACCTCTTGACCATGCATGTGGTTTGAGAGGTAATCATCGGTGAACTGCTTTGAAAAGTACTGACAACAAAGCCATGCATAAATCGCCGTTGTAAATTTTGAAATGGCGCAAGGGGTAAAAACAAGGTAAAAGAGTTGGTACCATAATATAGTTGACTGATGTCTTCTTCATTGTGCAAACAAAGATCTTGTTGTTATTCGTCGCAAGTTTCTTCATCCTAGCAATCTTTCTGAGTTTCTTGACTTGACTGATATTCATGAACATCTCATTTCCCCATATGCAAAATGGGTCGAACAGTGGGTCTAAGCCTCTGACAGCAGGACCTACATGTGCAAGAACAAATTGTAAGAAACCTAAATATTAGAATGATTCCTGCAACTGCACAATAATGTGCTATTAGCCAAAGGACCCTACTTGAACAAACCTTGATGGTAAACCACAGTGTCTCCCGTTGTTTCCCTGCAACACACATAAGGAAGATCTTGATCAGGTTAACTGAGAGTTGCCATACTATCAGTAGAATATGTAGAGTATAGCCAAATTCGATTGGTTTCACATGCATAACAATACAAAATTGTACCCATAACAAATGAAAATGAAATTGCAGAATTGAACCAAACAGTTAAATGGACAACAAACCAAATGAACCAAAATAGTTAACTGAGCACGCCATTGCAGAATAGAAACATGTACTAGAAGATAAGACAGTTAACAAAACAAATAATGCTTGAGAACAGTACTACGAAATGTAGCAATTGTTGGACCAAAGTGTTAACTGAACATTACATTTCAGAGGACCAAACTGTTAACTGAACATCAGATTGCATATTAACATTACAGAGGACAAATCACTAGAAGGCACTGACGGTTGCCTCGAGAAAACATCACGAACTGTATTTTAAAGTAGACAACTGCGCGGTGGTGTCGACGGTGGCCTCGAAGACGAGGTGCTCCTCCAAGATCTGGCGGTCGACACGCATGTCAGCCATAGCGACCTCGTTCACGCGTGCGGCCGCATTCTACTCAGCTCCACGTTATACTACGTGTAAAATGGCTGTGGGCGGTGCTTAATTGGAGGAGGGGGGCAGTGATTTCGGTGGAAGGTGTCACTCCATCAGTCGGGGCATGTGGGATGGGAAAGGAGGAGGTTGGTGTGGGTGGGGTGTGGATTACCTGAACATATCGACGAGGCCGCGCAGCAAGAAGAAGGGTCGGTGGCAAGGAGGCCGCGCAACAAGAAGAAGGGTCGGCGGCGAGGAGGCCGCGCAGCAAGAAGAAGGGTCACCGGCGAGGAGGCGGTGCTGCAAGAAGAAGGGTCGCCGGCGAGGAGGCGGCACTGCAAGAAGAAGGGTAGCCGGCGAGTCGGCGACTGAGGGAGTCCTGGACTAAGGGGTCCTCGGGCGTCCGACCTATTGGATATGGGCCGGACTGATGGGCCGTGAAGATACAAAGGCCGAATACTCTACCCGTGTCCGGATGGGACTCTCCTTGGCGTGGAAGGCAAGTTTGGCGACCAAATATGAAGATTCCTTTCTCTGTAACCGACCTTATGTAACCCTAGATCCCTCCGGTGTCTATATAAACCGGAGGGCTAGGTCCGTAGACAGATATCCTCATAATCATAGTCAGACAGGCTAGACTTTTAGGGTTTAGCCATTATGATCTCATGGTAGATCGACTCTTGTAATACTCATATTCATCAAGATCAATCAAGCAGGAAGTAGGGTATTACCTCCATAGAGAGGGCCCGAACCTGGGTAAACATTGTGTCCCTCGTCTCTTGTTACCATCGACCTCAGACGCATAGTTCGGGACCCCTTACCCGAGATCTGCCGGTTTTGACACTGACATTGGTGCTTTCATTGAGAGTTCCACTATGCTGTCGTCAAAAGGTTTGATGGCTCCTTCAATCATCTACAACGACGCTATCCAAGGGGAAGTCTTCCTCCCCGGACAGATATTCGTGTTCGGCGGATTCGCACCGCGGGCTAACTCGCTTGGCCATCTGGAGCAGATCGAAAGCTACGCCCCTGGCCACCAGGTCAGATTTGGAAGCTTGAACTACGTCGCGGATATCTGTGGAGACTTGATCTTCGACGAATTCGAGACCACAGCAGCCGCTCCCTACCACCACGATGAACATGACATAAATCTGTCATTGGAACATACCCAGGAGATAGTACCTGTAGCTGCTCCAGCTTTAGATCTGGAGCAGATCGCACCATCCGAGGACGGGAAGCTCAACCCCGCCGCAGAAGCCGCAGACTCAGCGGCATTGGAGCCGCACACATACTTAACTTCAAGTGACATCTGTGTCACCGGAACCATGGACTCGTCTCCGCCTACAGGTTCCGAACCTTGTGCATCAGCATACATCGAGCTTAGTCGGTCATCGATCATCGAATTCAGCTCCGCAGACATCTTCCGACACTCTCCCTTGGGCGACGTGTTAAACTCGTTAAGAGCACTATCCTTAGCGGGGGGCCCACAGCCGGATTGTATCCAGTTTGAACCGGAGGCTGATGACGGAGAATTTCGCTTCCCACCCACCGCCCACTTCGTAGCCACTGTCGAAGACTTAACTGACATGCTCGATTACGGCTCCGACGACATCGACGGTATGGACGAGGATGCCGGAGAAGAAGAGGCTCAAAACCCGCCGTTTACCGGATGCTGGACGGCCACTTCCTCGTATGATGTATACATGGTGGATGCACCAAAAGAGAATAGCGGTGATGACAAGGAAGATCTAGTTGAGGATAAACCTCCCGAGATACAGTCAAAGCGCCAGCGTTAGCGGCGCCACTCTAAGTCACGCCGCAGCAAAGACAACAACACCAGCACAGGAGAAGATAACACTCCGGAAGGTGCCGAAGACAACAAATACCTTGTTGATGCAACTGCCGAATAGGATGAACAGGAAGATGGGCAAGTTAGCCCTGGTAAACAGGCCACGCACGAAGACTCGAAGGACAGTAATTATCTTTCGCTCTCTGAGGATGAGGCGAGCCTCGACACTAAAGATTTCATCGTGCCTGAGGAACCTCTTGAGCAGGAGCGCTTCAAGCACCAGCTAATAGCCACTGCAAGGAGCCTGAAAAAGAAGCAGCAACAACTTCAAGCTGACCAAGATCTGCTCAACGATAAATGGACCGATGTCCTAGCAGCCGAAGAATACGGCCTCAAGCACCCAGCCAAAAGCTACCCGAAGCGCAAATTGCTACCTCAGTTCGACGACGAGGCGCCGAAGCACATACCACCATCGCGCAATGCGGCTGACCGACCACTATGTGGTCGGGATAAAACGGCAACTCAAGCCGAACACCAGCCCGCCTCGCTTCATCACAAATGCAGAGGTAAAACAGCACGCGGTCATACATATGACCTTCGGCAGGACCTGAACAATAGAGTAGGACATACCAGATCGATCTACGGATCGCGAGGATGTGCCTCGACACATGACGATGGCTATCTATTCGGACATGACAAACCTAGTCATGCGCGGGCCGAAAGCCGCAGACGGACTCCATCGGAGCTACGCCGCGATGCGGCCCGATATAGAGGCGCCACACACCCTCTTTGCTTCACTAACGAAGTCATGAAACATGAATTCCCAGAAGGGTTCAAACCCGTGAATATCGAATCATACGATGGAACCACATATCCCGCGGTATGGATCGAAGACTTCATTCTCCATATTCATATGGCCCGCGGTGATGACCTTCATGCCATTAAATACCCCCCCCCCTAAAACTCAAAGGACCAGCCCGGCACTAGCTGAACAGCCTGCCCGAAAATTCCATCGACAGCTGGGAGGACTTGGAGGAAGCCTTCCTTGACAACTTCCAAGGTACATATGTTCGACCTCCGGACGCGGATGACTTAAGCCATACAGTTCAACAGCCCGGAGAGTCTGCCAGGAAATTCTGGACTAGGTTCCTAACTAAAAAGAACCAGATCGTCGACTGTCCGGATGCCGAAGCCCTAGCGGCCTTTAAACACAGCATCCGCGACGAATGGCTCGCCCGCCACCTCGGCCAAGAAAAGCTGAAGTCCATGGCAGCCCTCACGGCACTCATGACCCGCTTTTGTGCGGGTGAGGATAGTTGGCTGGCCCATAGCAAAAACAATGCAAGAGATGCCGGTACCCCTGAAGCCAAAAATAGCAACGACAAGTCCCGACACAACAGATACAAGCGTCGAAACAGCAATGACAACACCGATGATACGGCGGTCAATGCCGGATTCAGTGGCTCTAAGTCCGGTCAGCAGAAGAAGCCGTTCAAAAAGAACAATTCGGGCTCATCTAGCTTGGACTGCATACTCGATCATCCATGCCAGATTCATGGCACCCCAGACAAACCACCCAATCATACCAACAGAGATTGTTGGGTTTTTAAACAAGCCGGCAAGTTAAATGCCGAAAGCAAGGAGAACGGATCGCAAAGCGAAGACGACGACGAGGAGCCCTGACCACCAAACACAGGGGGATAGAAGAAGTTTCCCCCTCAGGTCAAAACGGTGAACGTGATATATGCTACCCACATCCCCAAGAGGGAGCGCAAGCGCGCACTCAGGGGCGTCTACGCGATAGAGCCAGTCGCCCCAAAATTTAATCCATGGTCAACATGCCCGATCACTTTCGATCGCCAGGATCATCCGACCAGTATCCATCACGACAGTTCAGCCGCACTGGTCCTAGACCCAATAATTGATGGGTTCCACCTGACGCGATTCCTGATGGACGATGGTAGCAGCCTCAACTTGCTCTATCAGGATACAATGCGCAAAATGGGCATTAATCCATCACGGATCAAGCCCACCAAGACTACCATTAAAGGAGTCATACCGGGTGTAGAGGCCCGCTTTACGGGCTCAATCACACTAGAGGTTGTCTTCGGATCTCTGGACAACTTCCGAAGCGAGGAGTTAATCTTCGATATCGTCCCCTTTCGCAGCGGCTATCACGCACTGCTTGGATGAACCGCATTTGCTCGATTCAACGCGATGCCACACTACGCTTATCTCAAGCTCAAGATGCCCAGACCACGCGGCGTCATAACAGTTAATGGAAACACGGAATGCTCCCTCCGCACCGAGGAGCACACCGCTACCTTAGCAGCAGAAGTACAGAGCGGCCTTTTCAAACAGAACCTTAATTCGGCGGCCGAGCTCCCGGACACTGTCAAGAGAGTCTGGACTATTCTGCAGCACGACATCTCGACTCGTCAAGAGCTCGACTAGCAATTCGGCCTCCGTCCCAGTCCTGACCAAGTGGCGGCAATTGTACCGCGCGTACATAACTACACACTCAAAATACCCTGGGCATGGATGGAGGCATAACTAGCTTGTGATCCACAATACGGCTCGACCGCCCCCGGACACACACATACTTTCACTATTTCCTTTTCCCTCCTTTTTCAGGTCTCTTTTTTCACAGGCCTTCCCTGATGGCTTGACCATCGGTTCTTTTTTGAAGGATAAAAACACCAAGGCGACAAGAAGCATGGACATACTTGGGAAATTTTAGGTGGTTTCCTTAACAATCCCTTTACCTGTTTTCAGGACCCACACGTAGCTCTCCCTTGGGTAAGGCATATCAAATAGCTTTTTGCTTATTGCACTACTTGTATAAATGCGCTTTAACGCACCAATGAAATTATAATGGAAACAGTTTACGGCCCAAATTTTACGGCTTTTAGCTTACTAGTCATTCTTCTTTTTCTTTTTTGGTAACTTTATCAGATAGCACCCGTACACTCTGGTGCGTTTCAATTTGCTAGGGGCTTCATAGCGCCCCACAACATGGCAACATAAGTTCGAACACTTTTACAGTATAGTTCGGCACCCCAAATTTAGCACTATATGCATTGGCTCCGAGCCATGTCTTTGGTCAATAGTTGGGTCGCCCGGCTCCTGTTCTTACTACCTTACGTTCCGTTGTATCGGCTATGGTAGTAAAGGGAGAACTACTGTGATTGTGCCCTGGTTTACCCGGATGAGCACCTCAGTAGAGAAAGCCGAAAACTGACTGTCATGATGCGGCAAGAGCCGGTCAGCTCTTCGGAGGTCTCAAATCCTTAGATATTTTTTCCGCATTACGCGAGGGATTGGTACTTGCCCGATCAGGTGTTTATAGCTTCCTAGTTCAGATACCAGGGGCTGCGCCTAAATTTTTATCATCAAACTCCTATGGTTAACTGAGGGTGTTCAAGCCGAATAGTCTGATTGCCTGGTTCGTTGTGCTAAACACCTCCTTCAAGGACCAAACAATTGGATCAAGAGTGTTTAGATTATATCCCGAACACCCCCGTATTTCCTACGTGGGGGCAGAAGCCGACGACTGGCCAACTCTTAGATTTCACACAATACGGCCGCACAGGAGGTGAATTTTTTTAAAATAAACATTATATTACATAACAAAATTTGTTTCATCATACAAGGCAGAGACAACATGAATACATTCATTCAAAAATAATGTCTTGCGCACATTGCGTCGCCACAATGCGGGACCCCTCCAGGACGTCTTCAAAATACCGCTCCGGTGTGCGTGCTCCTTGCCTTCAGGTGCCCCCTCGGACACAAGCTTGACGGCATCCATCTCCACCCACCACACATTGACGCGGGCGAAGGCCATGCGTGCGCCCTCGATGCAGGCCGACCTCTTGAAGATGTCCAGCCGAGGGTAGGCACCTACCAGCCGCTTCACGAGTCCGAAGTAGCGGCTGGGTATAACTTCGGCAGGCCACAACCAGATTATTAAATACTTCATGGCCAGTTCGGCCACCCTATGTAGCTCGACCAGCTGTCTTAGCTGATCAGTGAAGGGCACTGGATGCTTTGGCGCAAGGTATTGCGACCAGAACAACTTCTCCGTTGAGCTCCCTTCTTTGGCTCAGAAGAACTCTGCAGCGTGGGACACACTGCGCGGCAGATCCGCAAATGCCCCTGGAGAACTCCGAATCCGGGTTAGTAAGAAATACTTCTTCTTCACATACTTGGTTTGCATAATAAACGCCTTACCCGCCGCAATCTTCTTGGCCTCCCGGATCTCCTAGAGGGCACCCTGGGCTTCAACCCGGGCCGCTTCCGCGCTTTGGCGAGCCTTGGTGAGTTCGGTCTCTCGAGCCGAAACATCTCACTCCAAGGTCTCACACTTCTTCACAGCGTCCTGGAGCTCTTGTTGGACCTCGTTCATCCTGTCCTTAAGCTTCTTACGAGCGGCCTGCTCCTTGACAGCTTTCCCCTCAGCTTCGGCCAAGGCCTGTTTAAGGACCTCGACCTCAGTCGCCGCTCCTACACGTATCATGGCACTACGATCAATACACATTATTTATTCTAGCCGAATATACAGCTAGTCAGTACATACCTTGCTGGTCTTCCAGCTGCTTTCTCGCTTTGCCGAACTCCCCCTCGGCCCGCTCTAGCCTCTACTTTAGTCCGGAGACTTCGGCAGTGTGCGCGGTCGTGGCCAGCAACGACGCCTGCTTATTCATATAAGACATATTTAGTTAGTCTCCTACAAAAATAAATTGATCCTATGTCTGGCTTTTCTTTCCGAACACCGGACAGTGTCTCAGGGGCTACTGTCTATATGGGGATTTTCTCTTTTTGCGTCGCTTACCTCAAAACCTGTCAGCAGGCTGCTGCAAGCCTTGGTTAGTCCGCTCTTGACGGATTGAACCCTCTCAATCACCATACACATAAGGATACAGTGTTCATCCACAATGGAAGCGCCTCGTAGAGCTTCCAGCAGATTATCCGGTGCCTCTAGTTGGACAGAGGTCACCGGCGGAACAGGCACACCCCCTTCTTTCGAAGGAGGTTGCTCACCGGATTCCGAAGCCGTATAGGTCTCCGGACTTGTATTCAGTTGGGGGTCGAATTGAGCAAGGCCCCCATCCCCAGTCGCCATGGGGGTCTGCTCCCCCATGTGTCTGGCAGCAGAGGCTTCGCCCTCTGGCGCTACCTTGGCGGCCTCCTAAACCTCATCTTGATCCGGGAAGGTCCTTTGGGACAACACCTCGTCGTCGCCCTTGGCCGTGGGAGAGTGAGCGGCCGGCGGTGACTCGCTGGCCATCGCCTTCGAATCCAACGAACCTCTTGATGAGGATCGCTAAGAGCTATCGTGGGCTGGACTACAACAACATCATTTAAATATATTAATATCATGAAGCAAGAGAGGCCGGATGTATGGACGTATGCGGGTTTTTAGTACTTACAACACGACCAGAGGCTTGTTTCGGGGGCGTCGCTCCGGGCTGCTGTCCACATCCCACACGGAGTTATCCGCAGGGGGACCCTTCCCCCTCTTGGGCGCCTCCACCTCCAGATTTGTGGAGGCCGCCCTCTTCTTCCTCCCCCCATCAGGGGGAGAGGTGCTTTCTTCCTCCTCCTTGTCATCGTCTTCGACGGCGGAGGAGAGAGTCTTGTCTTCGGATGACACGTCCGAAGCTCCCTTGCGGCGGAGGCCACTACGGACCCCCTTGGCCTTCTTCTCCGGCGCCTTATAGGGCGCCGGCACCAGCATCTTCGCCAAGAGCGGGATGACTAGTTCTTCGGGCAGCGGAGCCGAACAGTGAATCCGCTCCGCCCTCTCCGTCCATACCTTAAAAAACAATAGTGATAAAGTTTAGATATCCTCCTTGAAACAAGCAAGTAGAGGATGCATCTGGAGACGTGAGAGGCTTACCGCATTAGCAGAATGGGTAATATCGTGCCCGCGGTCCGAGTCTATGGTGGGCGGCGTATCATTGCCCTTAAAGAGAAACTTCCAGGCATCTTGGTGAGTGGTTCCGAAGAGCCTTTCCAAAGTTTTGTACTTCTTTGGGTTGAATTCCCATAAGGGGCAGCTTCGACTCTGGCATGGGAGGATCCGGCGTACCAGCATCACCTGGATGACGCCGACGAGCTTGATATTTTATCCACCATGCTTTGGATGCGCGTTTGCAGCGCTATCAGTTCGTCCAACGAAGACCAATTTGGGCCTTTCTCTATCTAGGAGGTGAGCTGCATTGGGGGCTCCGGAATTGAATTCGGGAGCCGTGGCCCAGGTGGAGCCTCGGGGCTCTGTGATGTAGAACCATAGTTTTTGCCACTCCTTGACGGTCTCCACAAAAGTACCCTGGGGCCATGTGAGATTGGGCATCTTGCTCACCATGGCGCCTCCGCACTCCGCATGCTGACCGTGTTGGGGAACGTAGCAGAAATTCAAAATTTTCCTACGTGTCACCAAGATCAATCTATGGAGAGACCAGCAATGAGGGGAAGGAGAGTGCATCTACATACCCTTGTAGATCGCTAAGCGGAAGCGTTCAAGTGAACGGGGTTGATGAAGTCGTACTCGTCGTGATTCAAATCACCGATGATCCTAGTGCCGAACGGACAGCACCTCCGCGTTCAACACACGTACGGAACGGAGACGTCTCCCATGCCTTGATCCAGCAAGGAGGAGGGAGAGATTGATGGAGATCCAGCAGCACGACGGCGTGGTGGAAGTAGCGGGATTCCAACAGGGCTTCGCTAAGCGCTGCGGGAGGAGGAAGATGTGTCACGGGAGGGAGAGGGAGGCACCAGGCCTTAGGTATAGTTGCCCCTCCTTCCCCCCCACTATATATAGGGCCAAGGGAGAGGGGGGAGGTGCAGCCCTTGCCCCTTCCTCCAAGGAAGGGTGCGGCCAAGGGGGGGAGGAGTCCATCCTCCCCAAGGCACCTCGGAGGTGCCTTCCCCTTTTAGGACTCTCCCCTTTTTTTTCTCTCTTGGCGCATGGGCCTCTTGGGGCTGGTGCCCCTGGCCCATATAGGCCAAGGCACACCCCCTACAGCCCATGTGGCCCCCCGGGGCAGGTGGCCCCACCCGGTGGACCCCCGGGACCCTTCCGGTGGTCCCGGTACAATACCGGTGACCCCGAAACTTGTCCCGATGGCCGAAATAGCACTTCCTATATATAATTCTTTACCTCCGGACCATTCCGGAACTCCTCGTGACGTCCGGGATCTCATCCGGGACTCCGAACAACTTTCGGGTTACCGCATACTAATATCTCTATAACCCTAGCGTTACCGAACCTTAAGTGTGTAGACCCTACGGGTTCGGGAGACATGCAGACATGACCGAGACGTTCTCCGGTCAATAACCAACAGCGGGATCTGGATACCCATGTTGGCTCCTACATGTTCCACGATGATATCATCGGATGAACCACGATGTCAAGGACTTAATCAATCCCGTATACAATTCCCTTTGTCTATCGGTATGTTACTTGCCCGAGATTCGATCGTCGGAATCCAATACCTAGTTCAATCTCGTTACCGGCAAGTCTCTTTACTCATTCCGTAACACATCATCCCGTGATCAACTCTTTGGTCACATTGCGCATATGATGATGTCCTACCGAGTGGGCCCAGAGATACCTCTCCGCTTACACGGAGTGACAAATCCCAGTCTCGATTCGTGCCAACCCAACAGAAACTTTCGGAGATACCTGTAATGCACCTTTATAGTCACCCAGTTACGTTGTGACGTTTGATACACCCAAAGCATTCCTACGGTATCCGGGAGTTGTACAATCTCATGGTCTAAGGAAATGATACTTGACATTAGAAAAGCTATAGCATATGAACTACACAATCTAGTGCTATGCTTAGGATTGGGTCTTGTCCATCACATCATTCTCCTAATGATGTGATCCCATTATCAACGACATCCAATGTCCATGGTTAGGAAACCGTAACCATCTATTGATCAACGAGCTAGTCAACTAGAGGCTTACTAGGGACATGGTGTTGTCTATGTATCCACACATGTATCAGTTTCCTATCAATACAATTATAGCATGGATAATAAACGATTATCATGAACAAGGAAATATATAATAATAACCAATTTATTATTGCCTCTAGGGCATATTTCCAACAGACCGTCCACCACCTTCGGCTTCACGTTGAAGATATTGAGCCACGGTCCGAAGTGGGGTTGGATGCGGAGGAAGGCCTCGCACAAGACAATGAATTCCGAAATGTTGAGGAAGGAGTTCAGGGCTAGATCATGGAAATCTAGACCGTAATAGAACATAAGCCCGCAGATGAAAGGGTGGAGAGGAAACCCTTACCCACGGACGAAATGAGGGATGAACACCACCTTCTTGTTGGGCTTCGGGGTGGGGATGATTTGCCCCTTAGATGGAAGCTGGTGGGCGATTTCTTTCGCTAGATACCCGGCCTCCCGAAGCTTGGTGATGTCCTTCTCCCTAACGGAGGAGGCCATCTGCTTGCCTTGCCCTCTAGATCCGGGCATGACTGAGGGCTTCTTTGAGGCGGAAAGAATGAGAACTTGGGCACTGGAGCTTGAGAATGGAAGGGCAGAGAAAAAGAGAAGGCGTGGGTGAAGAAAGGGAGTCCTTATCTCCTTATAAATGCAGTGAATATCAAGCGCCTCCCCACTAGCCTTAAAACCCGCCTGTTCCCAAGGGCTGTGTAAACGGCACGGTTATATTACCCACGCTCGTATTGATGAAAATCTCGCAATAAGGGTACACGTTCTCTGCTTCGACAAGACGTGCCTATTAAAACTGCGTCTCGAGACATGGAACGGCAGACGGAAAATAGTTCGAAATGATGACCAAGCGGACATGATGTCACATTACAAAAAGTTGTCAGCGGATTGGACTCGTGCAATATTATATTCTCTGCGGTTGTGTGTGGTGCTTGTATTGTTGATCCGGACACGTTCATTACGTCCGAAGACTATCTTGGAGTATTCGGAAAGGGGAACCCGCCTTGCAATGCCGAAGACAACCTGCGTGCCGCACACCTCGTCATTGAAGCCTGGTTCAGGGGCTACTGAGGGAGTCCTAGACTAAGGGGTCCTTGGGCGTCTGACCTATTGGATATGGGCCGGACCAATGGGCCTTGAAGATACAAAGGCCGAAGACTCTACCCGTGTCCGGATGGGACTCTCCTTGTCATGGCCGGAAAGCTTGGCGACCAAATATGAATATTCCTTTCTCTGTAACCGACCTTATGTAACCATAGATCCCTTCGATGTCTATATAAACTGGAGGGCTAGGTCAGTAGACAGATATCCTCATAATCATAGTCAGACAGGCTAGACTTTTAGGGTTTAGCCATTACGATCTCGTGGTAGATCGACTCTTGGAATACTCATATTCATCAAGATCAATCAAGTAGGAAGTAGGGTATTACCTCCATAGAGAGGGCCTGACCTGGGTAAGCATTGTGTTCCCTGTCTCCTGTTACCATCGACCTCAGACGCACAGTTCGGGACCCCCTACCCGATATCCGCCGGTTTTGACACCGACAGCAACGCTGCAAGAAGAAGGGTCGCCAGCGAGGAGGCTGAGCTGCCAGTAAGCAGCAGTGAAGGTTTGACCTTGGAAATCAAGGAGGAACAGTGGAATGTGGCTTTTGGTAGGACGGAGGGGGCGGGGAGATAGTTATTTCCGCGGTGGCAAAAAAATTCGTCGGTGCCGCGAGAAACTGGCACTAGTGTGGTTCAAGTGGGGGTGGTGGACTGTAGACGATGAAGCTTCCTGCGTAAGCCAGGCAATATGGTGCGCCAAGATATTTTATATCGCATCCCACAAGATTCCTTCTAGTAAACTATTTGTGGTATACCTGGTTTTTTCATTATGTTTTGAAAGACAAAATGGTGTTACGGAGGGAAAGGATGGTGTTTGAATTGCTAGAACATTTACGTACAGTGAACATGCAACTAGTACATGAGTGTCGTGTTTAAATTTGGAATTACTCTGGGTTCGTTTGGCATTTTTATGCATTAATTGAGTTTCTAGGCATTTAATGTGCATAATTCAAATTTGAACTACAAGCACATGCTCCAATGCACCAAAGTTTGCTGAAAAATCACATGTGTGTCTTTGGGTGAATTTATAGGTCCCATGCAAGAAATGGGAATAAAATTCAAACATCTGGGCATCATGGCTTAGTCGGAAAGATTGAGAAACTTGGTTTTTTAATTCCTGTAAATCCAAAACATGGCTGAAAATCATGAAACTTGGCATGGTCTCATGACATGGCATCAACATGATGCGGTAATTTTTTTGGCCGAATTGGGACAAGCTTTGGTGTAAGCTTCTTGCAAACCGGAGCTTCCCTAAAAAAGGCTCCTGGTTCCGAGAGGGAACGTGTCACTTCCGTGTGCGAAACGACATACGTACACTGCCTTCTCCCGCCTTAATTTTTTTGCACAGACAGATTAGACCAAATAGAAGTATCGTGCTAAATTTTGGAATTATTTCGTGTTCGTTTCGCCTTTTTATACATTAATTGAGTTTCTGGGCATTTAATGTGCATAATTCAAATTTGAACTACAAGCACGTGCTCCAGTGAACCATAGTTGTTTGAAAAATCACATGTGTGTCCTTGGGTGAATTACTAGGTCCCATGCAAGAGATGGGAGTGAAATTCAAACATCTGGGCATCGTGGCTTGGCCGGAAAGATTGAGAAACTTGGTTTTTTAATTCCTGTAATTCAAAAACATGCCTGAAAATCATGAAACTTGGCATGGTGTCATGACATGGCACGAACATGCTGCGGTAATTTTTTTGGCTGAATTGGGACAAGCTTTGGTGTAAGCTTCTTGCAAACCGGAGCTTCCCTCAAGAAGGCTCGTGGTTCCGAGAGGGAACGTGTCACCTCTATGTGCGTAACGACATACATACACTGCCTTCTCCCGCCTTAATTTTTTTGCACAGCCAGATTAGGCCAAATAGAAGTACTGTGCTAAATTTTGGAATTATTCCGGGCTTGATTCACCTTTTTATACATTAATTGAGCTTCTGGGCATTTAATGTGCATAATTCAAACTTGAACTACAAGCACAGGCTCCTGTGCACCAAAGTTGTTTGAAAAATCACATGTGTGTCCTTGGGTGAATTTCTAGGTCCCATGCAAGAGATTGGAGTGAAATTCAAACATCTGGGCATCGTGGCTCGGCCGGAAAGATTGAGAAACTTAGTTTTTTAATTCCTGCAATTGCAAAACACGCCTGGAAATCATGAAACTTGGCATGGTGTCATGACATGGCACGAACATGCTGTGGTAATTTTTTGGCCGAATTGTGACAAACTTTGGTGTAAGTTTCTTGCAAACCGGAGCTTCCCTCAAGAAGGCTCATGGTTCCGAGAGGGAACGTGTCACCTCCGTGTGCGAAACGACATACATACACTGCCTTCTCCCGCCTTTTTTGCACAACCAGATGAGACCAAATAGAAGTACCGTGCTAAATTTTGGAATTATTCCGGGCTCGTTTCGCCTTTTTATACATTAATTGAGTTTTCTGGGCATTTACTGTGAATAATTCAAATTTGAACTGCAAGCACATGCTCCAGTGCACCAAAGTTGTTTGAAAAATCACATGTGTGTCATTGGGTGAATTTATAGGTCCCATGCAAGAGATAGGAGTGAAATTCAAACATCTAGGCATCGTGGCTTGGCTGGAAAGATGGAGAAACTTGGTTTTTTAATTCCTGTAATTCCAAAACACGCCTGAAAAATCATGAAACTTGGCATGGTGTCATGACATGGCACCAACATGCTACGGTAATATTTTAGGCCGAATTGGGACAAGCTTTGTTGTAAGTTCTTGCAAACCGGAGCTTCCCTCAAGAAGGCTCGTGGTTCCAAGAGGGAACGTGTCACCTCCGTGTGCGAAACGACATACGTACACTGACTTCTTGATACGTCTCCAACGTATCTATAATTTTTGATTGCTCCATGCTATTATATTATCTATTTTGGATGTCAATGGGCTTTATTTTACACTTCTATATCATTTTTGGGACTAACCTACTAACCGGAGGCCCAGCCCAAATTGCTGTTTTTACCTGTTTTAGGGTTTCGCCGAAAAGGAATATCAAACGGAGTCCAAAAGCAATGAAACCTTCGGGAACGTGATTTTCTTAACAAACGTAATCCAGGAGACTTGGAGTGGGCGTCAAGAAACAATCAAGGAGGCCACGAGGCAGGGGGCGCACCTACCCCCCTGGGCACGCCCTCCACCCTCGTGGGCCCCTCGTTGCTCCACGACCTATGGGCCCCTCGTTGCTCCCCATGCACTGAATACTATGGGGAAAGTCTTTTTGATCTTGCTGTAAAAAACAGAAACTCTAGTGCTCGCGAGAATCGCTGCCATTTTTATTAGAAAAGTACTATTTAGTTAATTATTTTTGCAGATGATTAATAGATAAATTCCTCACTTCCAGCAATTTATTTTAGAATTTTTGGGCTTCCAGAAGTTTGTGTTAGCTACAGATTACTACAGACAGTTCTGTTTTTGACAGATTCTGTTTTTCGTGTGTTGTTTGCTTATTTTGATGAATCTATGGCTAGTAAAAGAGTTTATAAACCATAGAGAAGTTGGAATACATTAGGTTTAACACCAATATAAATAAAGAATGAGTTCATTACAGTACCTTGAAGTGGTGTTTTGTTTTCTTTTGCTAACGGAGCTCACGAGATTTTCTATTTTGAGTTTTGTGTTGTGAAGTTTTCAAGTTTTGGGTAAAGATTTGATGGATTATGGAACAAGGAGTGGCAAGATACTAAGCTTGGGAATGCCCATGGCACACCAAGGTAAAACTAAAGGACACCAAAAATCCTAAGCTTGGGGATGCCCCGAAAGGCATCCCCTCTTTCGTCTTCGTCCATCGGTAACTTTACTTGGAGCTATATTTTTATTCACCACATGATATGTGTTTTGCTTGGAGCATCTTGTATGATTTGATTCTTTGCCTTTACCACAATCATCCTTGCTGTACACACCTTTTGAGAGAGACTCACATGATTTGAAATTTATTAGAATACTCTATGTGATTCACCTATATCTTTTGAGCTATATAGTTTTTGCTCTAGTGCTTCACTTATATCTTTTAGAGCACGGAAGTGGTTTTATTTTATAGAAATAATTGGTCTCTCATTCTTCACTTATATTATTTTGAGAGTCCTTTAGAACAACATGGAAATTTGCTTTAATATAAAAACTTTCATAGAAATGCACTGAATACTATGAGAAGTTTGATACTTGATAATTGTTTTAAGATATGGAGATGGTGATATTAGAGTCATGCTAGTTGAGTAGTTGTGAATTTGAGAAATACTTGTGTTGAAGTTTGTGATTCCTGTAGCATGCACGTATGGTGAACTGTTATGTGATGAAGTCGGAGCATGATTTATTTATTGATTGTCGTCCTTATGAGTGGCGGTCGGGGACGAGCGATTGTCTTTTCCTACCAATCTATCCCCCTAGGAGCATGCGTGTAATACTTTGTTTCGATAACTAATAGATTTTTGCAATAAGTATGTGAGTTCTTTATGACTAATGTTTAGTCCATGGATTATACACACTCTCACTCTTCCACCATTGCTAGCCTCTCTAGTATCGCACAACTTTTGCTAGTACCATAAACCCACCGTATACCTTCCTCAAAACAGCCACTATACCTACCTATTATGGAATTTCCATAGCCATTGCGAGATATATTGCCATGCAACTTTCCACCGTTCCGTTATTATGACACGCTTCATCATTGTCATATTGCTTGCATGATCATGTAGTTGACATCGTATTTGTGGCAAAGCCACCATTCATAATTCTTCATACATGTCACTCATGCATCATTGCACATCCCGGTACACCGCCGGAGGCATTCACATAGAGTCATATTTTGTTCTAAGTATTGAGTTGTAATTCTTGAGTTGTAAGTAAATAAAGTGTGATGATCATCATTATTAGAGCATTGTCCCAAGTGAGGACAGGATGATGGAGACTATGATTCCCCCACAAGTCGGGATGAGACTCCGGACGAAAAAAGGAGAAAGTCCATAAAAAAAGGAGAAGGCCCAAAAAAATGAGAGAAAAAGAGAGAAGGGACAATGCTACTATCCCTTTTCCACACTTGTGCTTTAAAGTAGCACCATGTTCTTCATATAGAGAGTCTCTTGAGTTATCACTTTCATATACTAGTGGGAATTTTTCATTATAGAACTTGGCTTGTATATTCCAATGATGGGCTTCCTCAAAATGCCCTAGGTCTTCGTGAGCAAGCAAGTTGGATGCACACCCACTTAGTTTCTTTTGTTGATCTTTCATATACTTATAGCTCTAGTGCATCCGTTGCATGGCAATCCCTACTCACTCACATTGATATCTATTGATGGGCATCTCCATGGCCCGTTGATATGCCTAGTTGATGTGAGACTATCTTCTCCTTTTTTGTCTTCTCCACAACCACCATTCTATTCCACATATAGTGCTATATCCATGGCTCACGCTCATATATTGTGTGAGGATTGAAAAAGTTTGAGAACATCAAAAGTATGAAATAATTTCTTGGCTTGTCATCGGGGTTGTGCATGATTTAAATATTTTGTGTGGTGAAGATAGAGCATAGCCACACTATAAGATTTTGTAGGGATAACTTTCTTTGGCCATGTTATTTTGAGAAGACATAATTGCTTAGTTAGTATGCTTGAAGTATTATTATTTTTATGTCAATATTAAACTTTTATCTTGAATCTTTCGGATCTGAACATTCATGCCACAATAAAGAAAAAATTACATTGAGAAATATGTTAGAAAGCATTCCACATCAAAAATTCTTCTTTTATGATTTACCTACTCGAGGACGAGAAGGAATTAAGCTTGGGGATGCTTGATACGTCTCCAACGTATCTATAATTTTTGATTGCTCCATGCTATTATATTATCTATTTTGGATGTCAATGGGCTTTATTTTACACTTTTATATCATTTTTGGGACTAACCTACTAACCGGAGGCCCAGCTGAAATTGCTGTTTTTTTTCCTGTTTTAGGGTTTCGCCGAAAAGGAATATCAAACGGAGTCCAAACGGAATGAAACCTTCGGGAACGTGATTTTCTCAACAAACGTGATCCAGGTGACTTGGAGTGGGCGTCAAGAAACAATCTAGGAGGCCACAAGGCAGGGGGGCGCGCCTACCCCCCTGGGCACGCCCTCCACCCTTGTGGGCCCCTCGTTGCTCCACCAACCTACTTCTTCCTCCTATATATATATATCCACATACCCCCAAACATCCAGGAGCACCACGAAAACCTTATTCCACCGCCGCAACCTTCTGTACCCGAGAGATCCCATCTTGGGGCCTTTTCCAGAGCTCCGCCGGAGGGGCCATTGATCACGGAGGGCCTCTACATCAACTCCATGGCCTCTCCAGTGATGTGTGAGTAGTTTACTTCAGACCTATGGGTCCATAGTTATTAGCTAGATGGCTTCTTCTCTCTCTTTGGATCTCAATACAAAGTTCTCCTTGATCTTCTTGGAGATCTATTCGATCTTCTTTTGCCGTGTGTTTGTCGAGATCCGATGAATTGTGGGTTTATGATCCAGTTTATCTATGAACAATATTTGAATCTCCTCTGAATTCTTTTATGTATGATTGGTTTATCTTTGCAAGCCTCTTCGAATTATCAGTTTGGTTTGGCCTACTAGATTGATCTTTCTTGCAATGGGAGAAGTGCTTAGCTTTGGGTTCAATCTTGCGGTGCTCGATCCCAGTGACAGAAAGGGAAACAACACGTATTGTATTGTTTCCATCGAGGATAAAAAGATGGGGTTCATATCATATTGCATGAGTTTGTCCCTCTACATCATGTCATCTTACTTAAAGCATTACTCTGTTCTTATGAACTTAATACTCTAGATGCATGCTGGATAGCGGTTGATGTGTGGAGTAATAGTAGTAGATGCAGAATCGTTTTGGTCTACTTGTCGCGGACGTGATGCCTATATACATGATCATACCTAGATATTTTCATAACTATGCTCAATTCTATCAATTGCTCGACAGTAATTTGTTTACCCTCCGTAATACTTATGCTCTTGAGAGAAGCCACTAGTGAAACCTATGGCTCCGGGGTCTATCTTCCATCATATTAATCTTCAAACACTTAGTTATTTATATTGCCATTTATTTTACTTTGCATCTTTATTTCTCTTTATCGTAAAAATACCAAAAATATTATGTTATCATATCTATCAGATCTCACTCTCGTAAGTGACCGTGAAGGGATTGACAACCCGATTATCGCGCTGGTTGTGAGGTTCTTATTTGTTTGTGTAGGTGCGTGGGACTCAAGCGTGATCTCCTACTAGATTGATACCTTGGTTCTCAAAAACTGAGGGAAATACTTACGCTACTTTACTGCATCACCCTTTCCTCTTCAAGGGAAAACCAACGCAGTGCTCAAGAGGTAGCACTTCTCCCGCCTTATTTTTTTACACAACCAGATTAGACCAAATAGAAGTATCGTGCTAAATTTTGGAATTATTCCAGGCTCGTTTCTCCTTTTTTATACATTAGTTGAGTTTCTGTGCATTTAATGTGCATAATTCAAATTTGAACTACAAGCACATGCTCCAGTGCACCAAAGTTGCTTGAAAAATCACATGTGTGTCCTTGAGTGAATTTCTAGGTCCCATGCAAGACATGGGAGTGAAATTCAAACATCTGGGCATTGTGGCTCGGCCGGAAATATTGAGAAACTTGGTTTTTTAATTCTTGTAATTCAAAACACGTCTGAAAATCATGAAACTTGGCATGGTGTCATGACATGGCGCCAACATGCTGCGGTAATATTTTTGGCCGAATTGGGA